>NC_056738.1:420318257-420500757 GCF_019279795.1 Protopterus annectens | reverse complement strand
TTCATTGTATTTATATATATATACATTCATTGTATTTCTCAAAGTGTAATAGTGATGCAATCATTTTTATGAATGCCTTAATTACATAGATGTGTACATTTGTAAGTTAAAGATAAGACTTATCTCTCCCGCTCAATCTTGAAATATTTAAGCATCATAAAGTAGCATTTGCAAACAATGTTATCACCAAGGTTATGAATGATAATGCAAGTGTAGCCAGGGAGCACTTAACTTATAAAAAAAAAAAACATGTATCAGTAAAAACTGTCTTGAATGGAAAACTTTGAAACTACATGCAATCCATTCATGCAGAGTGAATGAATACTTTACATGTATACATTTTATTTCTCCCTCTTCACATATCTATCTAAAACAATTTTGTTTATTCTGTTATTTATTTATGTTATATAATTCTTGGTAACAAGGTAGTGTGCTGGTCATTTTGGATAATTTTCAGATATGATCCTGAATAAAGCTCAACAATGCAGCATTGCATAATATAACAAATAAATAAGCCAATAACAAAAAGATAGTAGAACAATATTAATGTATGTACAATGACAAAATGTACATTTCTGTTTGTATTGTCCGGTCTGACTCTCACCGCCCAGGAAAGTCTAATATTTATTGGTAAATTAAGCTTAAGCAACAGGGTACAGTTTGAATTAAACAGACTAGGACGAGATGTTTGTAGTAACAGGGTAACCATTACTGAAGATGAACAGCAAGGATAGACAGATATCAATGAGAGTAAAAAAAATAAGTAAAGTGCAATGGAATGATAAAACACAGTAGAAAGGGGCAACTAAATATAAGAGGTGGTAGAGAAATGATATGAAAGTAGCAAGTCTGAAGTAGTGAGCTATGAAAACAAAGTTGTTTAAAGTTGTTTGGACTTGGCAAAAGAGACAAAAACAGATATGTATGAAGGCCAAAAAAATGACAGGTAGAAATCAGTGTAAGTGATTTATATAATGGCAGAGAGTTATTATGTCATGCTGAGGTAGTTGATGTCCACAGCTGCAATAGCATTAACAGTCTGATGAGCTTTCAAAGTCTGATTTTATTCAGGTGCTGAAGAAATAAACACAATAGAAAACAATTATCTAGAGGTACGTTATTCCACAGAACTGAACACTGAATAATTAGTGGCTTAAAAGTACAGCTGTGATTAATATTATTGTGAACATCAAGGTTATTCAGTCAGAAGGAAGAGATGCAATGTACCTAGTAAGCAAAGGTCTCGTTAGCTGTAATGTATAGGAATAGCAGTTTAAATAGAATGGTGCAGCTGGAAACCTTTGCCTTGGCAAGAACAGGGAGCCATCAGAGTCCATAAAGTGCATAGCAGTGATCTTTATTTTGATGGAATAAGAAAATGAAGCTGACTGTTTTCTTTCATACAGTTTTCAGCTAATTTAATTTGCTAGAGAAGGGCAACAGTTATTGCTAAAGCATATACGAGATGTGATAAGAAGATTATTTCTCTAATGTCAGCTCTAGTTTTAGGAAATGGAAACATTCTTACATCATAAACAGAATTAGCTTGTTTATATAGTTTTACATGCAGAAAGCCTTTATAATTTGAAGTTAGTTGTGAGTTGAACCAAGTGTCCAGCTACTTGTATTTTGGAGACCTCTGAATCTGCTTCTTAGTAAAGGAACATTTTAGCATGTCTGGTGCAATTTTGCTGAGTCTTTTACCAATCTCAAAGAGTTTTACTTTTTATTTTGTAGATATTTAGGTGCTCGGGTTAGGGAAAAAAAAGTGTTATTTTAAATTTTCTTAGTTGCTTTATATTTGTACATCAAAGATCTTTATTTTCCTTTATAAAAAGTAATTTAGTATGGCAATATTTTACTTTTTAGTTTATACATTTACTTATTTTTGGTAGTGGAAATCTGTTTTTTGTGCAATGTGTGCTTTTGGAAGTGGTTTAGTTAAGATATTGTGTAACATTTTGTTAACATACTTGTATTCATTTTTATCAACTGTTTGTTTTATTGGATACTATGTGTTACATCGCACACGTGCTGCTGTTTCATGGAGTAGTGTATCTTAATGACAGATATTTTAACTTTATTTTAGTGTATCTTAATGACAGATATTTTAACTTTATTTTGTATTTACACATGACAGTTCTGAGATGAGAAGTTCTGGCTTACTTTCAGGTAAAATCATCACATGAGTAAATATGGATTGACAAACACAGACCAGCACACACGCACATGCGCACACACACACACACACACACACACACACACACACACACACACACACACACACACACACACACACACACACACACACACACACACACACACACACACACACACTGATCCAGTGCAGAGACAAATACACATGCACATCATTTTTTTTTTATTGTTTAACTTTTTATTTTTATGTGATTTAGTAGGTTGTTCTCTTGAGAAACTGTAAAATCTTCCTGAAGCTACCTGCTGACATGTGAAATGTTTTCGAAGAACATCTTGGCCTCTCTGTCTTTCACGGTGTATATGCTTCCATTGCTGGAGGTTATTCAAAGTACAGGGATACAAAAATGGTGTTCTGCTGATACTTTTTAGGTTTTTCAGACCTTTTCCCATGTAGACAAGGCTGATTTCACTGTCCTTCACTAAATTAATCTTGTCGTTTGAAGCTTGGTCACTGAGGTGATGCTGCTCCAAGCCTCTGTTTGTCCTTCACCGGCTCATTTCTTTCTCTCCTCTTCTACTTTATTTGTTACATGGAGAATTGATTAGCATTTGTGTCTTGTGGGCAGAATCTAGGACTGGTGCTTGACAACAGACTGACTTATAACATCTAGGTGTCACCTGTTGTTAGGTCATCATGTTACCATCTATAGACCATCTCCTAGATTCAGTACCTTGTACAGCTTTAAAACCTTACAGCTGAGGTTTATGTTCTGTTCTCCTTCTGTCTCAGTTATTGCAATGCACTTTAACTTAGGCTTTTAGAGGTGGTGACTTTGCCCATCTGCAGAAAAAATTCCACAGTCCGGACTTTGATTGCTAACATTCATTGTACCCATATTAATCTGCTACTGTGGGATTTGCTCTTGATAGTCATGGGAAGTCTGAGCTTTAAAATTCTGTCTTTAATCTTCCAGGACCTATGTATTCCTGTTGCTGTTAATCTGAAGGAAATAATTTTACCCAAAGCTATGAGCCGTTTCTAGGAGTCACTCCAACATGTCAAGTAGGCAATTATTTGCCTACCTAGTGCCATACCTCTCAACCTCTAAGTGCAAGAAATCTGAACAAAGCCAAAAATGGGGAACAAAGGTCCAAAATCAGGAACAGATTTTAAGTATTGCTCTTATAAACTCAGAAAGCTGATGAAATTAAAGGTTTTGCATTAGCCTGAATTTTCTGAAAGATATGAAGTCTAAAACTCAAATACATGTCCTAATCTAGTGACTTCTGTTCTTGACAATTTGCCAGAAAATCACAAATTTTATTTGGAACAGACCAAAACTCTGGACACTGTGCAAAAACCTAGACAGTTGAGAGCATACTTGTGATGCCAAGTCCTCATGCAGTAGGTTCCTTAGGATTCGTGGGTAATGGCTGCTGTATCTGTATCCACAGAGCATCTGATTTTAACCATCAAACTTATATTTCAGGTTAGAGAGTTATATTATGAGATTCCTTTCTACAGCCATAGGATAACATTTATTTTAGTGAAACAAAAATGTCATACTTTTGTTTTTTATATGGTACATCAGCTTAAGTACTGAAATAAATTATGATGAAAGAGTGCATTATCATATTACTGCTGTATTAATTATTATTACTGTTAAAAGCTCTCAGTGAAATTGCTGCACTAAAGGTCATAGTTTTACACAAAACATGAAATAAAAACTAAATGTTCATACGGTGAGTGAAACATCCATAGTAGGAGGTCTAAAAGTAGCCTAGGTTAATACCAACATTTGTCACTTCTAGATATTTACCTTTTCAGTTGGGGACAGCTCAAACTATTCCATTATGGAATGAAAATCCCATGAAACCTTTATTTCATAAGCAGTTTCTTACCCTCAGGCTTGCAATATTAATATTGAGGTCCTAGAATCTTATGTAAGTGGTAAATGTTAACCCCTCCACTTTCCAAATGTTTGGATTAGCTCATTCATATCCCAGAGGAATAGTCCTGTTCCTATTTGTTCCTCTTGGGATGAGAAGTGAATTTGGGCAGTGGTGTTGTTCCTCTTGGGATGAGAAGTGAATTTGGGCAGTGGTGCTATCTGCAGGGATAGAATTTTCAGTTTTGAGCCCAGCTTCCCATTGTGCATACCTATCAAGTGTATAGGGTTCAGCATGCAATGGACCATTAAAAAATGAGTAGTCCACTTATGTGAATGATGGAACCCCCACAGAAATTACTGCTCCCCACCACTACTTACAAGCATCTCCGTCCAATCTGCAGTCTATAGCAGGAAGTCTATCATGAAATGTGCACCCCAACATGCATATCCATGTCTGGTCCTCCACAGAGACAAGCAGACATGATCTAAACAAGCATGATTTTTTTGTCACACATTAATTATATTTCTTACCAACTTATTTTATTCTTAGTTATCCATCTTCATTTTCTACCATAAGTTTTGGGTAGAAATAGGACTGAAAATCAATGGATGACTGGGCTGATAGAAAATGGTTAACAAGAATGTAATAAATAACTGACCAAAACATACACACACATACACACTCAAACAGACACACACACACACACACACACACACACACACACACACACACACACACACACACACACACACTCTCACACACACACACACACACACACACACACACACACACACACACACACACACACACACACACACTCTCACACACACACACACACACACACACACACACACACACACACACACACACACACACACACACACACACACACACACAATTTGAAGGTCACAAGCCAAATAAAACCCAAACCAACACACTGTATCACCACCTATACCACACTAAGGGAATAAAAATAACATTACTTTAAAACCACAGAAAAGCCTGTTTCTACCACCTCCATTGGTGGTATATTTCCTTACAACACTGTCAGTATATACTGGTATATTTAGCACCAAGATCACTGCATCTTAGAGAAATGGCATACTTAATGGCAGCTGCATACAGAAACTGGAGCACCACAAAGAGCAAGAGAAAAACAGGGCAACTAGAAAAACTGAAAGTAAGGCAAACTATGTCTGCCTACAGAAATTATTTTGTAGAGCTCCAGAAATAATCTAGATAAAGTCCCCAATTTACCCATAAAACAACAGTTTCACAGTTTTGTTTAGGTGTTCCCGCTGTCATACCTAAAATTCCCACCTCATAATCTGTTGCTCTAAACATTGTACCACTGCTCTCATATGCATGTTAAGTAATCTGCAAGATATCCAACCACCAACATTCTCAATCATACTGTTGGCAAACCATATTTATCAAAGATCTATGAATCCTGCAACACAATTCTAAGTTTTAGGAGTAATTCCTATTCACATATTTCTTAAAGCTCTGACTTTCAATTCTGGTAATTTTTGTTTCTTTAAATGTTTTATCATAATGCTTAGATTTCCATCTTGATCTATTTGCAATCAGTCACTGTTTCAGTTTTGTGGTTCAGAAAGTCTTTGTGTTCAGCAACAGACTTCTGTGAAAAATGAAACTTACATTTTATTTTGCAGTTTTGCATCCATATACAGCTTTGATCCCATCATTGTTACTATAATTTTCAGCGACCCCACTGTAGCTTCAAATACATCTACCAACACATAAATAATGTATTCTTGTCAAAAAAGCTAATTATGTTTAGATTGCAAATAATATAACTGATTTGACTGGTGTTTTTTATTGAAGACATTATTTATTTATTTTGTTGATGGAGGTAATCCCATTAAGCACAACCTGTTTTTAGAGAAGACCCTACATGCTTATGCTGACCAGGAGACATTTGGCCAGGATACCAAGGAAATTTCCATACTCTGCTATAGGTAGATTTTCCAAGATGGAGGAGTCTAAGAATTTGGTGCACAACTCTACTGCTATATTCTGTTACACCACATCTGATTCCATTTCTGCATCTCCTTCTCCTTCTACCATGCAGACCACTACTTTTTTGTTGGTTGGTTTACCAGATGAGATTGTTTTAAAATTTTTTGGAAGAACCAGATGTGCTTAGTGGAGATTAGCAGGACTACAGCAACAAAATGGATACCATTGCTCCTTTCCAATTCCAGCCTTTCGCTATAGCCATTCCTCTAGCTTTATTTCCTGTTTCCTCTTTCCCTACACTGCACTCTGTTCCAGGAAGTCTTTCTTTCTCAAAAGAGGGCATTCTGTTGTGTTACAGAAGGATTCTACAGCTGTGTCAATATCTTCAGTTGTTTCACCATTTTCTTATATCTCAGTTGTTCAAAAACTGGATTCACACTTATTTGACGGTCAGAAGCATCATCAACAACTACATAAAAATCACCACAAAACCTTTCCATTCTTTTACTTACTAAAACATCTGGGATGAACTGTTATAACAATTAGGCTTGTGTCTCAATATAGCCTTCTCATGCTGAGAAGATAGTCCTTTGAGCATATTACTTTTAAATCTTTTGTATTATCAAACAGGTTAGTTTGGAAATTTTTTTCAGCACAACAAATAGTTGCACCATGCAGTTCCTTTTTTCTAAAGGGATATAGTATTTAGTACAGAAAGAGACTTTTTCTGTAATTTCACACTGATATCTTAGACCTAGAAGACATTTGTTTTATTCTGCTACAATACAAAACTGCACAGGATAGTCACAGTCTGAGATATTTCAGAGGTATATGGACTGGAGTCAGGGCCTTGTGTTGACTTGAGCATGGACAAAAGTTTTCATCATCATAATGTTATCTATAGCCAAGGTTTTTATGGTTCACTACATTATACATTACAGCCCAAACACTTGTTTGGTTTGTTTGTTTGTTTGTTTTCCCTGGTTTCTCAGATCACCTTATCCTGAGCTCTCCTTAGAAATGTTACTCTCAGTGTGATAAAATTGGTTATGTTGCATATGATTATAAATTATTTTGTTCCAAATGTGGTGTTACTTCACATTTTTGATTTGATTACACCACTGATTTCCTTTCTTCTTTACAAGTCTCCTTCTGTGACACCCCCATCACAACCCACATGTACCTAACATACATCATTGCCTGAACCTTCATTATCTGCTCCATTGTCTTCAGCTATTGCCACAACTGAACCTATTATGGCTGCAGTTTGCACTGTTCCTTCTGATTATCATCTTTATCTATACCTCCAGCAGTTAAGCTTCACCATGAACGACTTTCTGTTACTGATATTCTTATTCCTCTTCATCGTTCCAATAAATCAGATTTACCTTTGTATAGTGATACTGTCTCTGCTGTAGCAGATCCTGATATTCCTGGGGCCACTTCATTACCTATCACTGAACCCCCACTGGAGCCTCATTCTTAATATGGAAGGTCTAAATTGAAGTCAAAGCAGAAACAAGGCAAAAGTGAAACTTCTATCAAGCACACAGACCTCGTATAGGTTTAGGGTTTTCTCCCTTACTGTTAACAACATGCAGTATTTTCATAGGTGGTTGATAATTGCTTGCTGGTATAATTCAAAAAAGGACAAATTCTACTTGTTTACTAAATACTTGTTGGGTCCCTCTAAACAATATCAACTTTCTTAGACTATTTGGGGGAAATAGTATTCTGTGGTCTATCAGTGTGAGGATCTGTTCCAGTTTTGCTGCTCTGTATAAAGCTTGCCATATTTTAGATGTTCTCAGTATTTGCCCTGGACATGGTATGGTAATTGATAGTTTCAAAAGTGATTTCATTTTCTGGTTTATTGCCATGTATGTCCCAATTACTTCAAACACATAAAAATTTATATTCTCATAACCATCTTTTTTGCTCTGGTTAATGCTTCAGTTATTTGACTTTGGAACTTTAATAACCACTTGCAGACACTTGTTTCCTGTTCTCCTGATTTTTTTAAATAAATATGTTCTTTGGGAAATTAGCCTTGTATTACCTGAGACAATATTTTAAATGATAGGGAAATTTGTGTTGAAATTGATTTTTCTTTACTCTCATACTTTGTTGAACTTTCCCACAGGATTGTTATTTCACCTCTTTTTCCGATCATGTAACCTTTTGGAGTAATTTCATTTTGAACATACAGTTTAAATCCTGGGGACAGGAAATACATGTTTAAATGTGTCCTATGATGAAACCTTATTTTCCTCTCTTCATTGATTGAATTGTGGAAGGATCATGTGGCATTGCAGGGTTGCAGTCCTTCTTGCTATTCATGATGGCTCAGTTTTAATTCCAGATGTAAGTCTTAAATGTCTTAATATAAAAGATAAGTAGTTTTTGTGTCTCTATACAGTACTGACAGTTAGTTCAACACTAAAATCACTTTAATTTATCTAATAATGCCATGTTATTTTTGTAGAAGAAATGTATATGATTCAGATTTACAGAAAATGTATACTTGATTTTGGGTTTCTTTCCATGAATAACAAACAATTAATCCTTTCTTGACTTATTCTGCCAAAAAACAAGATAGCACCATGCCAGGTCTTTCTAACTCTGAGGGAATGGTATGAATGTCTAAAAATACTATTATGCAAGTGGTTCAGCATCATATTTTAGGATCTTGTGCCATAACTTTCCAACCACCTGTCATTTTAGTACAGTTGGTTCTGCCTCGTTTCTCTCTTTCACTGCTTTGACACAATTAGAAAAGTATTTTTCATTATAAGAATTAGAAGATGTTTTCAGGACTGTGCTGATGGTAGCTCAGGTGGATGCAAAAAATCCAGTGACACTTGTTGAAAACAGTAGGGATCCTTTATTTACACAACTCCATTTACAAATTCACATATTTACATATTTTCAATCTTTTTTTTTTAAAACAAACATTTTACAACATAAATCTAACTTCATATTTTAAACATATCATAACAATTTGACCCCAATCTCTCTTTTTTCCATAACTACAATCCAGTCTTACTCAAACATCTGACAAAATCTATTTTTATTAAACAAAAATTCACTAGTTATTGTAATTCAAATGATCCAAACGATAACAACTTTCTATCAATTGTTGACATACTCTTTGCTTTTTTTCTTTATAATAACCATACAGAATCACATTTATATTTATGTTCCTAAGCTTGGATATACCTTGCAAAATTGATCCCATTGGCATCTTTATTATTTCACAATTCAGAATTACATGTTCAGCTTTTTCCACTTGTTCACAGAGACTGTATAACATTTTTGCCTGACCTTTATATGGCATGTTACCTGTTAGTAGTTTATTAACTGACAGCCTCCACAAAAAACTTGACATATTTTCATATTCTTATATCTTACCCTCTTCCTCCTGATAGCTTTTATAATTTCGGAACCCAGACCTTCCCATGGATTTACATAGTAACATTTTATAACATTTTTATACCATTCCCTTCTGTTATTGTTTTATTGTATTTAGGTCCATTTTCCATATATTTGTTTTCCTTGATAATGCCCTATTTCTTTATTTGACTTTAACCTCTCTCTTATTGTTATCTGTATGTTTACTATATCCAGAAATAATAATATTTGTTTAAATGCAGAGTATTTATATAACAATAAGTCAAAAAAAAAAAAAAAAAAAAAAAAAAAAAAAAAAAAAAAAAAAAAAAAAAAAAAAAAAAAAAAAGAAAGGTACATCATGTAACAGAAAAATGTTAACTGATAAAACAATTAAATAAAAATACAGTATGACAGGGGCAAAAATAATAATATTTGTACAGTCTGTGCAAATACTCCCTTCTTTTCATCTGACAGTCTTCAGAAACCAATAAAAAGTCAATGAAGTGGCATAAACTATAGGCTGCATCAAACATAGCCCCCTTTCTTTTTCTATTTAAAAATAATACCCCTCTTAATATAATTTAATCTTTGGTTCCAAACAATACAAATAAAATCTGTAACATATTTTTTCTTTCCCTTCTGAAGTGTGTATGTATGTATGTGTGTGTGTGTGTGTGTGTGTGTGTGTGTGTGTGTGTGTGTGTGTGTGTGTGTGTGTGTGTGTATGTATATATATATATATATATATATATATATATGTAAATATATATATATATATATATATATATATATATATATATATATATATAAAATCATCAATATAAACTCCTTTTCCCATTTTCTACATGGGGTTGGGTGTATTCAGTGCCACTCTCATATCTTCTTCAGCACTCATGCCTGACTGTGTATTCAGTGCCACTCTCCTATCTTCTTCAGCACTCATGCCTGACTGTCACAGGTCTTCTCTCACACAATCCAGCCACATTTTTGCTGGATGCATTTGTTTTCTCTTGCCTTCTTTTCTGTCCCAAATTTTCTTCACTAGATTGTCTTTTGCACATGTACATGAACCAGTATAATCTGTTCTACAATTGGCGTTACTTTGGCTTCTCCTCTTATGTCCTTATTCCTTTGTCTGTCACACAATGTGCATCCTACCACCCATCGCAGACACTTCATCTCCATCACATCTACCTTCCTCAACTGCTCTGCCATTACTGCCCAGGTTTCTGTACCATGCATGGTACTGATCACACCATGCATTTGTACACCTTACTTTTAAGCTTCTTTGGCATTCTTCTGTCATATACTACTCCTGACACTCTGTGTCAGTTGGCTGCAGCCCCTCTGATTCTAGCATTGACCTTCACATTCAGACTTCACTTTTCCTCAACCACCCCTGCTCCCAGATACTTGAAGCTGTTAACCTGTTGCACTATTTTCCATTCTGTCTCACTTCTCAGCTTCAACTGATTTTCTCCATTTGCTGCCATTACAAATGTCTTATGTCTACTCAGTTTCATCCAATGTGCCTTCAGTTTTGCATTCCATTCCATTATCCTTTGCTGAAATTCTTGCTCAGAGTCTGTCTGTATTGCCACGTTGTCTGCATACAGCAACTTTGTTAATCTGTCACCTCCGATCTGTTTGATAATGTAGTCCGTCACCACTATGAACAGCAGTGAGCTCAGAGCTGAACCTTGATGCACACCCACTCCCACTTGGAACACCTCTGTAAGACTCGAGTTACTAGGTCCTTGTACATAGTTTACACTAATTCTCTTCTTTCTGGGACTTCAAATCACCACAGGACTGCCCAAATCAGCTTTCTTGAAACCTTGTAATATACTTTCTCCAAGTCTAGGCATGTCTCGTTGGACTCTCTCCTCATCTGTTGCTTCTTCTCAACTATCTGTCTCACTGCAAATATCAGGTCACTTGTGCCAAATCCTGATCTGAATCCTAACTGCTCATCTCCCATCTTGCTTTCTACTACACTGCATATTCATTTATCAATCACCCTTTCCAGAACTTTCATGCAGGGTGACAGGAGTTTGATACCTCTGTACTCAGCACATTTGTGAATGTCCCCTTTGCTCTTGAATACTGGCACTAGTATACTTATTCTGCAGTCATATGGGGTTTGTGTTTCTCCCCATACTGCCTTGTGTACCCTCAGGAGCCATTTCTCCTCTATCCCACCCAACATCTATATCATACCTGCTGTGACCTCATCTGAGCTTGCTGCTGTCCCTGGCTTAATTTTCCTTAGTGTTGTTCTTACATCTTCTAGGGTGGGCTCCTCCTCTTATTTCATTATAGGCTGTGTCTGGAGCAGTACAGCTTCTGTGGTATTGTCTTCATTCAGAAGCTACTACTCTTTCCATCTGCCTTTGATATCCTGTGGACTGGTGAACAGGTTGTTGTTGGCATCCCTTATGAAGGGTATCTGACTATCTTCTTTATCTTTCTGACTTTGCCTTGCAACAGATGTTCCTTCTACTGGCACACCAACTAAATGAACAGATGCTCAACACCCCCTTCCCTTCTGCCCTAGCCAGTCAGGTCCTGTATCTGTGCCATGCCCCCAACCCTCCTTTAATTTATTTTATTAAAAAAATAAATATCTTCTTTTAAACTGTAGCAAACTGTTTGCTACAAATGTAGCAAACATTTGCAAAAGTTTATACCCTGCCTGCGTGGAGCTCTACAGTGCTCAGGTTTTAGTTTTAAAAAAAAAATGTAGCAGCAAACTTCTTGCTACAACGTAGCAAGCAGTTGCTACAGCTCAGACCACACATGGAGCGCTACAGAACTCAGTTTTTTTAAACACCTTTATTGAGTTATCACTTGTGACATAGGCAAATTTACATTTATACAAAAGTAATCAAACTGTATTAATTAACAAACATTATATTTCACATATATTGCTATATATCATATAACCTAATCAACATTACATAAATTATCCAATTCCTGCCCAATTTTTTTAAACAAGAAATAGCTTTATTAAACCATCACAGAACTCTGGCTTGACCACAACTGCAATACTGGATTTTAAAATCCAATGTTGAATTAAAGAGAGATCGGGATCAGCGATTGCAACATTTTGCACCCAGGGCAGTTGCTCCATCACCCCGCCCTAACTACACTACTGTTTCTAGCATTCAATATTGTATTTCATTTAATACAGTAGTCATAATTAAATCGAATAGTACACTGCCCATAGGGCCACCTTGCCTTACCCCCACTCAGCTTGTATATATTTACTCAACTACCCATTTACTAAAATTCTTACTTTATTGTTTCCATACGCAGCCCTGAATACTCTCAAAACTTTTCCCTTAATCACATGTTTCTACAATATACTCTATAAATGTTCATGCTCTACTTTGTCAAAAGCATTGCTGCTGTCCCTGGCTTAATTTTCCTTAGTGTTGTTCTTACATCTTCTAGGGTGGGCTCCTCCTCTTATTTCATTATAGGCTGTGTCTGGAGCAGTACAGCTATCATCATTTTATGTATTCATTTTCATTAATTATATCGCTTACTATCTCCCCTCACATGAAGTAATTTTTTGTACTACAAATTCCTGGCATAATTATTTCTTTTTCATATCTTCATTACATAATTTTCTTAAAAATTTTATCAGTATGGTTTAATGTAATTGGTCTCCACTGTTTTTGGCTCCATATTATCCTCCTTTTTCCAAATAAATGTTATCACTCCTTCACATATTTCCCCAATTAAAAAGCTTTTGTTTAACAATTAATTCAAATCATTTGTAAAAAAAACTCCTTTGCGATTTATTCAAACCTTTCTATGTTTCATGTCCTATACATCAATATCTGACACAGAATCCACATTCCCCTTTCTAAGCACATCTAATCTAACTCTCCCTTCTAACATACTAAACGCCCCTTCTGTAAATCCTAAGATAGTCCATTTTTCTTCTCCTTGGACTGTCCCCTTACTCATATATCTCTCACATAATTGTCCACAATTTCCATTATTTTATTTTGTGTCCTTCCTCAGTGTTTGATGTTCAATTTCTATCTTTCATCTCCCTCAATAAATGAACATTAGCCTTCACAAGTTTTTTTTTAAATGTTGAGATACTACTGCTCTTCTCCCTCATAAAAATATTTTTGATTAATAACAATTTCACACCCTTTTTGTTATTCTTATATATTTTGTTCCTTTCCAAAATACCTCACATCATTCATTTTTAAATCAATTAACATTTTCATCTGTAGGTTATAATATTTGTTTTTGCTTTTGTTTATCTTTTTCTATCTATCATTACTAATTGTATTATTACTGACTTATATATGTCCATTTTGCATTAAAATCAGACATTGCAACATGGTCTTTACATAAATGCTGTATCTCCTCCAGAACTTCACCTTTATTTAGAAATTCTACTTCAAGTTATTTAATTTCTTTACCATCCATAATAATATTGTCATATTTTTAAAACTCCATCCATATTGCTGTATGATCTTAAAAAAGCAGTTACAATAATACCACTATCCACTTCCTTCATATTTCCTGTAAAAAGAAAAAATCAGTCTGATTCTTAAACTTCCCCTCATATAAATCCATTGACTCTTGCTCCATAATTATTACCTTGGTACATGACTACTCCTCTTAATCTTTTCACATCTTGCCCTACTTTTCTGTTGACATTTCTTAGGTTACAAATAAAATGATTTCCTTATAAACAGTTACCCATTTCTTCATTTCTTCAGATAATTGACACACTGTATCCACTGTAATAATCCACACTGACCTGCGATTAACTTAGCTTGGTTTTCTTGTTTTCTTTTTAGCAGCTGGCTTAGTCCAGTTTTTCTGACTCTCAACCTTGCATTACTTTGTGTCTATCCCTTCCCCCAGCTTGAACCTGCACACCTCCCCACCCACTTCTGCTTAATTACAGAGGTATCAAAAAGCCTGATGTAGAAAGGCACCATCATACACCTAAAGTTTTTGTACATTTGAGTGCATCTGGGTGTTTCCCTCCTTGCTGCAAAATTAAAGAATAACCTCCTGCTAACCTGAAGATGCTCCTGAAGCTGACTCCTTGCCTGGCTTCATAAAGCTTGTACTCCTAAAGTTTTTGTACTTGTATGTTGCAAAATTCCTTTTTCTACCTTTCTGTAGTGCCTATAACTGCTTGTTAACCCTCTGGTGTGAGATTTAGTAGCCTACCGCAGACCCAAAGCCACTTCCTCCCTCCACCCTTTTGTCCCCTCATCCTATTTCTTATCCCTTTGGAATAGCTTCTTGCCTACCCCCCAGCTGCTATTACTCCCCTGACCACTAGGTGGCAGTCTTTACCTACACTATATTCTGGCATTAAAACTAACTATCCCTCAGGTCCTACACCCATTCTTTGGCATTTCAGTACAATTCTAATACCGCTCTCTGCACATGAGAACCTCACTCTCGCTTAACTAAATCATCTACACATATCTGATAAGCTTATATACTCTGCTCCCCAGTTTTCATTTTAGTTACTTCTGTATTACGCCAAACGCAAAAGACAGCTGATTGTCTTTTGGCTGAACTTATCTTACTGCTCTTGCCCGCTCCATTCACCCTGCGGGCTCACTCTGCTCCCCTACCCTACCCCCAATTCCCACCCACCCCAGGACACCTATCTTTATACTGCTAGAAGCCACACCCCCACCCCACATCAACCAATAGCTTGACATATCTCATTACATACTCAACCATCTGTTACTAATTTGCTCACACCTTCCACTATCTATACTTCCCTCATTAAATCCACATCATATTTGCCCTTCTATAACCCCTTATTTTCTCATTACTTACATTCCCATATTCTTTCATTATGTCAACCCCTGGCTTACTAAAACTCTCTAATTTCCTCCTCTTGCCCATAATTCTTTCCACTCTACTTCTATCTCATAGCCTCACAGGCTATGAATTCCTAAGCTCCTTTCAATTTCAACACTCCTTTAAAAAAAATTTCCCTTTCTATCTATCAGCCTCACAAACCCACAGTAACATTAAATCCTCATCAGCCTACCTTCTCCCACAGTTTCACAGGTTAAACCATATTAAGTATTTCCAAACCAGAAAAATAGACCCTATTTTATGTAAACTATTTTATTTTATTTATTTATTTTACATTTGTTGACCGGGCTAGTCTAGCTGGATACATGTCCTTTTTCAGTAGAGGCCCGGGGAGAAAAACTCCACCATAAAGAGAAAACACAATACATTTACATACAGAAGAAATAACATTAACATAATAATAAAAAGAAAAACAGCAAAATTTACATACTGAGAAATTAACATTCACATGTTGTGTAAATAATCTTGACATGGTTACATTGAGAAGCAGTGAGGTTAAGATTATAAACTCTGAGAGGAAGAAGAGACTGAGGTGGTATGAGAGCTTTAGGATTAGTCTGGTTTAGGACATGGGCATAACCAGTGTGACTTAAGGAATTCTTTGAGATTATTTTTGAATTGATTAAGCGAGGTCGTAAGTCTTAGGTTGTTAGGAAGGGAATTCCAAAGCTTTCCAATGGAATTGGCATAGAGAGCATCACCACCCGAATTATTAGATTTAATGGTTAGCACCTGGACACTATTTGATGGTAGCAAAACTAGCAAAACTAGCAAAACTTCCACACAATCCTCAGTACCTACTACTACACGGCGACATTCACCCAAACCCAGGGCCTGGTAATACCTTCCCTGACTCCCATCCTTCCTTCACCTCTATCTCCCATACCCCCTCTTCTTCCACAAACTCTCTTCTCATTGCCCACCTCAATATCCATAGTTTAAATAACAAAATTACCCAACTTCATGCCCTACTAGACTTACATTCCTTTGACATCCTATGTCTCACAGAAACCTGGCTCAAACTAGTTACTAAAGACAATGATATCATCCCTCCAGGTTATAACATCCTTAGAACTGACCATCCTAACAAAAAGGGTGGGGGTAACAATATTGTTTAAATCTGAACTACAGGTAACTTCACTAAACACTCAACCTCCCTCACCTAGCAATGCTGAAATCTTAATATCTAAGCTCCAAATTAATGCAGATAAATCTATATACATCATTTGCTCTTACATCCCCCCAGGCAAAAACATAAGTACTCTTGAAAATATCCTTAACTGGCTTTCCACATCATTCCCACAAGAAACTATTCTCCTTGGAGACTTTAATATTGACTGGAACTGTTGTACTTCTGACAACCCTACATCTCACATTAATCTCTATGGCTTCTATCAAACTATCACCGACCCTACCAGAACCCATAAACCCAGCAGCAAACAAACTACCTTAGATTGAATACTAGTTAACAATAACCCCCAGTCTTACACAATAGGCATACTTCCTGATGATATTAGTGACCACTCTCTTACCTTTATAACTAGACAAAAGATCAACATTCCCACTCAACTAAACTTTAGAACCACCTGGAACATAAAGAACCTAAACCTAGGTAACTTTTAAGCAGAGCTAAAAGCCTGCAATTGGTCACCCCTAAAATATCTATCTCTCAATGAGGCAGTCTCTTTTTTTAACAATACATTCCTAAAAATCCTTGAACACCATGCCCCCTCTCATACTATTAAAATTAGGAACAAACCTGCTCCCTGGCTCTCAAATGAGACAAGGCAAAAAATGAGACTGAAAAATAAAATCTGGAATATATGGCGAAGTACCAAAGACCCTATTGAGCATTTAAACTTTAGACAGCTCAGGAACTCAGGAATACCACTAAAAATCAATATTCCTTGATAAAAAAACTATTACCTTAAATTCCAACAAACCCAATATCTAAACCCACAAAAATTCTGGTCAGGATGAAATAAATTATTCCATCCTGGACAAGTCAAAACACCTATCTTGACTCATAATTCTCCCAACCAAATTGCTGATATTTTTAACAATTTTTTTCAGAAACTGTTCAATCTTTAGCAAATACCTTACCACCTGTTACCACCACTGACTCATCCATGCCAACCACTGACTCATCCTTGCCAACCACCCTATCCCAAGTATTACAACTGCAGCCTGTCCTGACATCTCTCATACACTCCCTACTTCTTAAGCTTAAACCATGCACTCCATCAGCTGACCTCCTCCCAGCTGAATACCTTCAAATGGCAGCTGGAGTGCTTGCCTACCCTGTTTCCATCTTAATTAACAGGACCATTACAGAAAGTTCCATCCAATCCCTCTGGAAAGTTTCATATATTATCCCACTGCATAAGGGTGGGAACTCAAATGAACTCTCAAACTTCTGCCCCATAGCCCTACTTTCCCCCTTAGCAAAAATTATAAAGAGATGTATTCACTGCCAGCTACTTGATCATCTCCTCCAAAACCACCTGCTAGTTGACTGCCAGCATGGTTTTAGGCCTTTCCATAGTACTACAACTGCTCTACTATCCTTTTCTGACTTCATTAATAAAAATCATAACAACAGCTTACTGTCTTCAGCCCTCTTTATTGACCTCTCAAACGCATTTGATATGGTTAATCATCAATTACTGTTAAACTCACTCAAATCACTTTCACTAGATACCCAGACAGTTAATTGGTTCAAGTCCTATCTAGGAAATAGAAAAGCAGTCCTCTGGGAAAATAAACTATCTACTCTTCTCCCTATAACTCTTGGAGTCCCACAAGGCTCTATTCTGGGTCCCCTCCTTTTCACTATTTTCATAAATGATCTGAAAATCTCCCTTCCACAAACCATCTGCATACAATATGCTGACGACTCAACATTAATATGTTCAGCCTCCTCACCTGCTGGACTTCATTCGGGTACCCAAGCTGTATTTACCTTAGTTGAAAACTGGTTCCATCAATGCTGTCTCCTCCTTAACCCCAAACAAATTAAATTGGTACTATTCTCTCCCACTCAGAAGTCTCCTACTATCAACTTTACAATTACATCTAATAATGGTACTGTAATAACTCCGGACACAACCATCAAACTTTTAGGTGTAACAATTGATCATAATCTAAACTTCAACACACATATCAACCTAACCATTAAATCAGTTAATAAAAAACTTGGACTCCACTACAGACTTAAACCCTATCTCATACCTCTAGCTAGGACTGCTATTGCCAAACTCACTTAATCTCCACCCTTCTTTATGCATCTCCAATCTATAACAGCTTATCCAAAAATAATCTTCATAAGTTGGAAACATCCTATAATAACATAGCTAGATTTGCCATTGGTGCCCCTTTTCTAACCCACCACTGCCAAAATCTTAAATTGCTAGGATGGCAGGAATTGCAAAGCCAGATTCTTTTCCAGCAACTTATTACTATACATAAGATCTTACACCATCCCACAGATACACCCATACTCTCTACCCTTATCTGCCCATATAAAAATCTAACAACCCTTTGATCAGCTAATAAGGTACTAGTAGCTACCCTAAAGTCCAACAACAAATCTGGAGATAGCTTGTTCTCAAACTCTATTGGTAACTCTTGGAACACTCTTCCAACTGAACTAACAGCCCTTTCTTCTACCCCACTTTTCAAGAAGCAAATAAGATTCTTCCTTAAAGCCCAATGGCTTTGCCAATGCACAATTCCTGACTTGACACTTTCTCCCCTAGCAGGACCATTCTTTACTATCCATCTTTATCATGCTATTTCAGGTGCTCTGATATTCTCTCTTAATTCCTACTGTAGTAGCTCATCTCCTAAGGTTTGGTAAACTTTATAAACAATGCTACCCTCAAAAAAAAAAAAATATTTTATTAATCCTTTTACTCAAAATTTTTAACTTATTTAGTCGGGTATGTTGGTATGTTACTGTAACAGTACTATATAAATGTTCCTGTATTTGAAATGTTTTACCTGTCTGACATTATCTGTATTGTATTTGGTCAAGATTTCTGTCTTGTAAATTGTCTTAATGTGGAGCTTTTCTCCCCGGGCCTCCGCTAAAAATGGACATACATCCAGTCGGACTATCCCAGTCAACAAATGCAAAATAAAATAAATAAATAAAATTGCATCCTTCTCTTCATTCCAGTGCAAGCATATTCCCCAATAACCTGAAAACTTCCTGCTCCCACCTAATATCTAATTCTGCCCTAACTAGACACAAATCTAAAATTTTAATTTGCCTTTACCTAAAATAGTTACTCCTGTGCAATGTTCAAATTTCATACAACAGTTCCATTTGTATTCTTTCTTACAAGGAAATAAATCTTGTATCACACAATACAATTATATCTACATCCAATTCCGCTCTCCATTCTAAAATAGTAATCCTTCTCACTACATTCAGAATATTGTTATAATTCAGAGAAAGAATCTGAAAATTATACTTTTCCTTTCTTTTATCTGTTGGCTGCAAACTTCATTTTTTTCTGTTTCTCACTCTTTCCGCTATAAAATATTTCTCTTTTGTTTTTCTGTCTAGCCTTATTTCTTCTTCTGATTGTGAAAGTTCATTCTCCAAAGTTTCAGTTTTACATTTTTTCCATCTGAACCCCTATTTGTGTTTCTCTTTCATCTTCCTGCAATACTCTTTGGTCAACATGCGGACAATCGTCATCAATGTCACCCCCCCCCTTGCTTTTGTACTCCTTGCTAACTTCCTCATCATTTTTGTCATGTTCCCTTTTTATAAAATCATGTTGCCCTTCTTGGCAATCACAAGAAAAAAGCCCTTGTTTTTTGCATTTCCTGCATACCTCTGTGCAATGTTTTGCCATATGCACTTTTTTGCTGCACCACATCAGCCAGCTCATGCAGCCTGAAAAGCAACGCCTTAATGTGTATTGCTACTTTCACATTCAAACTGGACCCTGAAACCAAATGGCCAATAAGCCTCAAACACATATAATGCTACTTTTAAACTGTGGAGTTTGGAGCAGAATTGACAGTAAAGGGAAAAAGTTACAGTTGCAGACTACAGGTATAACCTTACAACATAGTCATTGTCTGCAAAATGGATAACTGTGCAACATTGTGACAATGCTCTAACCTGTACTGTAACAAACAGGTGTTCTCAGTCTAGTGCCTAGCAAGGCTCTCAGTTCTCCTCCTATGCATCTGCACATTATCTGGTATTGTTTCTGGGGCTGTGGAGAGGAACAGAAATGTTAAATATCTATTTAACCCATACACACTGGGTATGTATAGGTGATAAATTAATTACACTACATCTCCAGTGGCATAGCTGTTACCTTGACCTTCCACCAACCAAAGATGTCTGGAGGTCATTGCTTGAGGTCATTGTAATGGTGACATTGCTCGCTCATGCACAGAATTATGGTAGCAGCTATGACTGCTCTGGCCAGGGAATTCCATGCCTCTGTTTCATATTCAGTGCTATTATTCCTTTCCTGCAGTGTCCATTGGTAATGGTCATGGTGGACTAAGTGTAAGAAAGTCTTGCCCTCCTCCATGCACCAACACTGAACCTTCAAAAGACATTCTTACTATCTGATAAATCACAGACAGATATGACTCTCATCTTGCAGTCAGACCTATGATCCACTTCATCAACTGCCATGCGATATAGGATAACTCAGTTTTGCAGATTTTAGTGGGTCTGTCAGATATGAATACCATGTTACAGGGAGGGGATGGAAATAGTAGCAATGACCTGAGAACACTTCAGCAAGAACTTACAGTACCATTATATGTATTATTCACATGGTCATATAAATATGGGGAGATTCCTCATGGAGACATGCACTTATTAAGCCTGTCTTTAAGGGAAAGGGGAGTAGGACAAACCCAGAGTCATATAGACCTAGGTCTACTTTCATGTTGTGGAAAAATAATGGACAAGTTAATATTGGATACGTTATTGTCAGAAATGGATAGGTTAGGACTTGAAACCATATATTAGCATGCATATGTTGAAAACAATCTATTACCTCCTGTAACATGCTGTTCTATAACAATATAATAACACATATGAATGAAAAATTGTGCTGTGATGTAATTTATATAGATTTAACTTCAGCATTTGACAGGGCCATAGACAAAACACTGATCAATAAATTAGTACAATTAGGTTTTGAGGTACTATCGATAGGATGGATAGCTGCATGGCTTACAAATAGGGCATAGTAAGTATCATACAGCAACTGGACAGGTGAAATCATTGGTTACAGTCAGTGTGTCCCACAAGGCACTGTCCTAGGCCCTTACTTGTTTAGATTGTATCTTTCAGACCTAACTTTTTCATCTGAGGTATTCTATAGTCTTTATGCAGATGACCTGACATTGAGTAAACTGATTAGTACATGTGTTACAGATAAGACATGTCTGCAAAATAACTTGACTAAATTGACCATTTGGGCACAGGAGAATAACATGTTGATAAATATATCAAAAACTAACCATATGAGATTTGGGAGACATAAATTGAAAGGTGAATATTTAATATAGCACACACTGATTGAAACAGTAGACTCATTTAAGGACCTGGGTATATGGGTAGATTCAGCTATGAGTTTTTGTAATCATATCAGCCAATTGGTTAATGATAGCTATAAAACTATAGATTGTATAAAAAGATTTATAAAGTCTAGGAAATCAAAAATAATGAAGTCATTCTTTGTTAGATACATTAGACCCAAACATGAGTATGGAATAACAATATGGAAAACCTATAAGAAAACAAGCATGAGTAAACTGGAAAGAGTACAGCAGAAATATACCAAGGGCATCCATGGATGTGAAAATTTAAGTTATTATGAAAGACTAAAATATGTAAACTTGTACGGTGTCTCTTACAGATATCTAAGAGGTGATCTTATTCGGGTATATAGAGCATTTAGGAACAACTATCTCTGAGAATGTTTGGGATTATCAAAAAGTACGAGAGAATCATCAGACAACCTATGTAGAAGATTCTATAGGAATGTGAAGTGTACTATTGGGTTCTCTGACAGCGTAGCTGATGCATGGAACAGACTACCAAATTACATTAAAGAAAGTGCTAGTCTAGATATTTTTAAGAACAGCCTGGATACTTACTATGGGAACAACTGTATTGGTATATTGGCAAGCTAGAAGGGCACTTATGCCTGTGCATGAAATATTTGTTTGTATGTATGTATGTATGTATGTATGTATGTATGTATGTACATTTGTACATTGTACTGTGAAGTGTAAAAATTGGCAGCAGTAGCTGTATGTACTGGCTTGGCTTATGAGCCACGTTATTACAGTATGCACTACAATGACTCCATTACAGTTATGTAAGGTGTGGCGTTACATTTACTTCCTCTGTGCCATTGGGTTAACCTTACATTCACAGTGCTGCCTGCAAGTGCTTAGGTGCGTGCAGAATGCCACATCAAAGAAGAAGTGAAAGTATCTGAGTAGGTGCAATAGGCCTATTGAGTGATTTAGAGACATTAATGAATTAAGTCCTCATTTGCATAATCCCTGTGGCTAGATGCTTGATTTTGCATGATATAGGCATGAGGAGACTGCAGTGAGCCTCACTGCACTACAGAAGGCATCAGAGAACTGCAGTTAGGAAAGAGGCTGCAGACTTGCATGAGGAGGTGGAATGCAACATCCTGAAGGTTAAGTGCATTTCTTTTACCATATTTACTAGTAAATATTGTATGCTATGCTATTTTTGGCAGTAGCTGAGAGGTAAAGCAGAAAGAAAATAATAGTTGAAGTTTGTTAGAGTTTTGTGCTGAAGGGATAATTGTAATGGGAAACACGCGCATCAGCAATTATGTAGTGCATAGCTTACATACAGCAGGCTAGCCTTAGAATATAACATGGTAAACATGTTTTAATTGGTGTATAATTGTATGGTAAAGCACATATATAGTGAATTTGACCATGACAGGAGGAGCTATACTATCAATAACATTTACAGACAACTGTGGAAACAGTGATGCAATAAGTAGCTGGTAGCAGTCATGCTGACGTTAAGTGTTTTCAATACTCATTGCAATATGCTGGGGAAGTATCAGCAAGGGAATACCATTGCCTCCAATGGGAAAAAAACAGGAGGAGCAAGTTCTCAAATGCCAAGAATGAGGTGTCATTTCAAGCCATCCATCTCCATGGCCTAAAGCTCTTTGGGCAGGATGCTGCCAACCAGGCCTAGCAAGACCTTACACAGAAAGATCCTGAAGTGGACATCAGTGCTGCTGGTGGCCAGGATGGCACATTTGAGTGGGTCCACAATAAGGCCACAAGCATCATGTGTGTGTCTAAAAGAAAATAAAAGACCTGCCTGCCTTGCCCAGGAAGGTAAGTCAGCTGGAGGTAAGCTGCTAGCCAAGCAAATTTTGATGGAGAGACAGATGAGTTCCTGGCCTCTGAGAGAGGCAGTGCAACATCAAAGCAGTCCCACAGTGTAGTGCTAGACCTCAGAGCAGAGCTGCAAAGAGTCCCTACAATATCAATAGAAGATACCCCAGGTGGGTACTGTGATATCTGTATTTACATAAAAAGTATTTCCATTTTACAAGCACTCATTGGTCATCTTAGTAATAAATGTGTAGGAAGATAAGGGATACAGTTGTGACGACAGTTGCATGAGGTAAGGTGTTTACCTGCACTGTTGAGGAACATCTTAGTATTACATCTGCATAGGGAGTATGCTGAAGGTTGAAGTTAAACCAAATCAGGGATTTATGATTTGTTGTATTCACAGGTTAATTACTATCAGGTATTACCACTGTGAAAGTGCCAGTGTTTGATATCAGATAATCACCTGGCTCTGATAATAATATCATCTAGCAAGGTCAGATGTACAGTGGCGATCCTGGACACAGGGAATGTTACTACTCGATCCCCTATTCAACCGTTGGTATAGCCTCTCTTCCTGCAGTGACCCAAGAAACAGACACACATACAGTACAGGGAAAATGGGTTACTGGGGGCACTCAAAGCATAGCAGTGTGATACTCCCAACTGAGCAGTCATCTATATCTGCCACAAGCCTCATAGGGTGAGGCCATGTACACAGGGGGATGAGTAGTGATGTTAGTTGGAGACATGAGTAACACCTTTCCCCTGAAGTAACTATGTTAATGGACACAGCCCAATATATATGCAGGGCCATCTTGGAGGCACAGGCTACTACCACCACAATCATTTCTAACTTATTACAGCTAATGCAGAGTGTGCAGGGTGACTTGCAGGACAGTTTCAGTAGACTGAATCACATACTAGCATCTGCCATATCCTGTTATACTTACATACCATGAGTCAAGCACTGTGCATGAAGCCATTCCAGTGGTATTTCTATGAGTGCTTCCATGAGTATCTACCTGTATACTACACCCCAAACAAACCAAATACCTCATGCATCATCATATCTCTATCCTTCTCTCCGGGGACATCCACCCAAACCCAGGCCCCTCTACCACACTGAATCTAGCCCCCCAACCCCACTACCCCAAGCAACATTCAAACCCCTCCACTTCTCAACTCTAAATGCTCAGAGCCTATGTAATAAAATTCCAGACCTTCATGCCTGGCTTCTACATAACCAGCCTGATAGTCTCTCCATCTCAGAAACCTGGCTTAAGCCCCACATAAAAGATTCTGAAATAACTCCTCCCAATTACCACATGTTACGGAATGACAGAACAAAAAAGGGGGTTATAGCACTCCTTTACTCAGCATCCCTCTTAGTCACCCCCTATACCAAACTCTTTCCCAAATTTGGCAAGGCAGAAATTATACCAGCCCTACTCCATCTAAGCAAGCATCAACTCATATTTGTTCTCTCCCTCTATATTACCCCTGGAGACAATATCTCATCCCTTGAAGATATTCCCTCTCTTGGGTCTCCACTAACATTACTCATGAAACCATAATCCTCAGGGACGTGAACATAAACTGGGCCACAATCCAATCTCCCACAAACTCACTCAATACTAACTTATATAACTTTACACAACTAATCAATTCCACTACCAGGCCTTCCAAGAACTCCATTACTGGAAGTACAATAGATTGGATTCTAGTATCCCATCCTCACTATATCTCTGATAGTGGTATTCTCTCAGACCCACTAGCTGACCACTTCCCCACTTTTGCCCACCATCTCCCCTCTTCCATATAACTAACTCACACCTATATTTCTATTTGCTGCCTAAAGAACTTCAATTCTGAAACCTTCTCAAATGCACTAAAAAGCACAAACTGGAATCCATTAAAGACTCTTCCCCTAAGTAATGCTCTTTCCTACTTTAACTCTACTTTCACAAACCTGCTCAACTCCTTTGCCCCTCTAAAAACAAAACATACAAAAAGTAACTGTACCCTGGTTAACCAAAAACACCTTAGCTACTATGCAACTCCATGACAACGCCTGGACACGTTACCATAAAAATAAAATCACTATCACCCTTAACAAATACAAAACACTACAAAATAAAGTCAAAAAACGTATTACCTCAGACTGCAAAGCCTATTTCTTCACTGTCCAAGCCAACCACAACACCAATCCCAAACTATTTTGAAAAGGAATCTCATCTCTCTTCAACCCGGGAAAAAAGAAAACTCTTACCCTAACCCAGATGCATCTGATATGGACTTAGCCACCCAATTTAACTCTTTCTTCATAGAGTTCATAAGCAAGCTAACATCATCCTTCACTAACACCTCTATGACCCCTCCTCAGCCTGCACCCATCCCTTCCTCCCCTAGCATCCCTTGCCCCCAACTTCCCCCCTTCTCTATCAATCTCATCTCTATATCCACCATAAAAAAACTTCTCCTAAAATTAAAACCTGGTTCCAATGTCCCTGATGAAATTCCCTCCTACTTCCTAAAAGTAGCCGCAGGAGCCATTGCTCTCCTTATCAGCATACTAATTCATTGGTCTATCTCAGAAAGCCAGGACCCCCAGCTCTGGAAGAAAGCCTTTATTATTCCTCTACATAAAAGAGGCAATAATAATGACATTCCAAACTTCCGCCCTATTACTATCTTATCCCCTATTTCTAAGCATCTTGAAAAATATATCCACCAACAACTCTTACCTTATCTCATCAACAACCAGCTTCTTACCCCCACACAGCATGGATTCAGATATGCTCATAGCACCTCCACTGCCCTCCTCTCCTTCCCTGAAACAATTATCAAAGCTCACAATGTCGGCCATTTTGTGTCCACCCTTTTCCTCGACCTCTCCAAGGCATTTGACACTATTTCCCAAAACCTGCTTCTTAATAAACTCGCCAAACTAAACCTATCCCCTTTCTGTACCAAGTAGTTTCCAGCTACCTCACAACCAGACAACAAGCAGTCAAATGGAATAAAGCCACTTCACCCTTCCTTAATACTCCCACAGGTGTCCCCAAGGTTCCATTTTAAGCCCCCTACAATTCAATATATTCATTAATGACTTCTACCAAGCCATTTCAAACTCCAGCCTCATCCAATATGCCGATGATTCTACCGTTATCTGCTCCTCCCCTTCTATCCCCACTCTAAATAAGCTAATCCAAAGCGCCTTCTCCTCTACTGAGCAGTGGATGCTAGACAACCATCTGGCTCTTAATGCAACCAAAACTAAACTTGTGTTATTCACCGCCTTCAAAACCTCCTCCTAGATAAACACTCATTCATAATCTCCAGCAAAAACAATACTCTCCTAGAAATATTCTCTGACACTAAACTACTAGGAGTACTCATAGATGATCAACTAAAATTTGACAAACATTTACAAGTAAATATCCAAAAAAATCACAAAAAACTTGATATGCTATACCGACATAATCTTTATATCACTCCTTCCACTAGGCTCATACTGGCCAATACTTATCTCATCCCATCCCTCCTATATGGTGCATCTATTCTCAACAACCTGCAATCCTCCCTGAAATCAAAACTCTCCTCTTGCTATAGCAAGATATCAGAATTTGTGGCAGGTCATAGAGCCATTTCTCACCATTGTAATTCTCTTCACCAACTAAACTGGCTTGAGCTACCTAACCTCCTCATTTATACCCAACTCATCCAAGCACACAAACTCATTTACAACCCCTCTCTTTATCCCTCCCTAGTCACTACCTTTGAAATGCATGAACTAGAATGACTTCTAAGATCTAATTCCTAAAAACTAATTAAATTGTACAAACCCACACATCCAGCTGGGAATCACCTAATATCCTTCTATCAAGCACGCCTCTGGAATTCTCTACCATCTCCTATCTGCATCACCAGCAGTCTCTCCTCATTTAAAACCTTGCTGCACTCACACCTAACTTCACAATGGAAGTGCTCCTGTTCCCATCCTACCTAATCCTTCTAATACCACTTCCTACTCTCCTAGAACTAAGTACGCCATCACTGCCTCCTATAGTTCCACAGCTCTATTGAACTATTTGACCAACTACTTAACAGTTACCCTATGCTGCTACTTTTGTAAAAAAAAAAGCATTTTTTATTTCTGTTTAATGAACTATATTGATGTATTCTATCATTGTTAACCTTTTCTTATCATATGTACTTTGTATTCCTATGAGATAATCTGTAATGTATATGTGCAATGTGTACTATGTATTTGCATTTTTATGGAGCTTTTCTCCCCAGGACTCCATTGAAAACTGGCTCCTTATGGCTCATTGGACTATCCTGGCAAACAAACTGCACACGAAATAAAAACGTCCACAGCTGCATCTGTTGTGGAGGTGACAACGGACAGGAGAGGGCATCCGTAGAGTCATACCATGTATGGTAACAGATGTCACTCATGGTCACATAACATGCCACCATCTAGCCAAGTTCATGGTACAACCCATGCAGCTCCTGATAGAGGTGTCTTTCATGGGTGGATACATGCATGGGATATCCAAGCTTCCATATGCATGCCCCAGGCCTGCTTAGAAGGAAACATTTCTTAGGGTTGCAAATGAAATGCTGGTAAAAGAGGATATTCAGCATTGTTTGAAAGAATGTTATGTTAACGTGCAAACTTTGGAACTGTAAGGATATAAGCTAGGTATCAGGAAACAGTTGTTGACCTAAATATGGAAAATAAGCTGGTTTACATACCCATGATTATACTAAACAAAGTAAAGTGACTCCATTTTGGTAGGCAACCAAAGAACTATCATCCTTCTGGGTCAGAAAAGTGCTTAGTTAATGCATGCCAAACAAAGACATTAAGTTTGTGATAAAAGGGACATAAAAAGAAAAAAAAACTGTGTGCCCAAGTCTACTTAATACAATAAGTAAGTGCATTTGTTTTCAGATTGCTTCAAATGTGGGGATGAGATGTTAGATATTATTCCAAAAGATTCCAGAAAATATGTAGCTGAACTGAAACAGAGCCTAAAGATGATGGCAGTGAGCGCAATGATAATTCAGAAAAGATTGTAAAAGAAATTAACAACGTAACAAAGGTCATTAAAAGACAAAAGGATGTGGAAGGGGGAATATTAGCAAGAAATAAGATTTATCACAAGTGAAAGGGAAGAGCCAAAACAGGATACAATTGCTGAAAAATGAGTGAATTGAAACAGTTAGAAGAGTAACAATAAAATGAAAATGAAAGAGGAGTAATGAATGTGTGCTATTAAACCTCTGCCTTTACATATTAACAATATTAAAAACTAATTAAGGAGGTTAGTAGTACTCGATTAAATATTGTTTGTCATAATTTATAAATGAAATGATCACTATTTCTAGTATTTTAAAGATGCGTAATATTTTGGGGTAAATGAGGGACATATAAAATATAAATGATGTTGGTTACCCAATATTATATATATTTTTTATATTAGCTATATATAAAAACAATGAAGTTTCCATGTTAAAGTTTTTAATTACAATTTGTGAATGTGTTTTGTCTGTTTAAATGTACTATTAAATGTATTACTTGATGTATTGTTTTGATGGTTTTAATAATTAGTGACTTAACTGTTTAATTAGGGTGGAGTATAAAAAGAGCTGGGTGTTTGTTTTACATTGTTCTGAGGAAGTCCCTTTAGTGGGGAAGAAAGCGCTCAATATATCAGAATAAATCATGGTTCACAAGGTGGATGGTCTGTTCTTTTTGGCTTCTGATTATTTGGTATTCTTTTCTTTCCTTGTGGATAAACAAATTTTTTGTCATCTTACCTTTAAACATCTATTGGAAGACCACCATTTACTGGAGAGTCAGTAGTCATCTTGGAAATAGTGCTTCTGTTTTGTCCCGGTGAGAGAAAGAGTACAGGGACATTATTTCCTGGAGACTGCTGATCACCAAAACTCCTAATAACTGCTTTATAGGTGACAGCTTGGAATCTGTGCTTATATTCTGGTCCCAGTGAGAAAACAAGCAAAGTCAATTGATTCCTGATTGCTTCTGGTTGGAGAATGAGTTTCTGTGCTTAACGTTCCTGATTGGTCTGGTTGTTATTCAAGGCACCTACCAAGAAAGGGCTGCAAGCCTACAGACCCTGCATCATCTACGACCAGACTGTGGATCACTAAACAGTCCGTGGCCTGCTTCTGTTGAGAGAAGAAGCAAAGGAGCATTAAGCATTATATCCCAACAAAATGAAGTTGTGGTGAGACCAGCATAGCCATTCATGCGACTACCCTCTTTTCATCATTCTTGACAAGCTAATTTGTTTTCATTAAGTACTGCTTGATTTGTTTCTAACTTCAGAATATCCGCCTAAATACTTCATCCTTAAATTTTTAGGATCTACGTATTAGTTTCCCCTCAAGTGGTTGGCAGTGCTGTGTATAGACTCAGACACCTTGAGTGACATTTTTTCCTATAAAAGCACAATTGAAATTTCTCCAATACCTAGTTGTACACAGGACAACTAGTTTCCAGTGACAAGCACTGTCCCCATATTTGCAAACTCCTGAAAGTGACTGATATTCTCACTCCAACGTCTAATCAATAAAAAAAGGTCTGTTGCCATGGATATGAACTTTCCTACTGTCTCTGTTACCAGCTTGGTGGATATGGGCATCCTGAGGCAATGTAGAAATTGCCTCATGTTTACTGACAACCAGTTAATTTTCAAACAGACTGATATGGTATGTGAGAGATGAGAGATGCATTTACACAATGTCACTGGAGGCAAAGTTCTCACATAAAAGTACTTCTAATGCCAATAAGGTTGTCAGTAGTACAAATGCTGCATCCATAATGCACAATTCAAAGCAGACATATCGACCCACATATGCTGAGGCATTTAATTGTAACCTTATCATTGCTGGAGCCTTCCTGTGTCCTGACAGAGTGCTCTTCAAACTATCTGAAGTATACAGAGCTAAGTATATTTTTCTGGCACTTCAGAGTTGTGTACTGTTAATTGTTGCTTGACTAGTTTTATATCATTGCTGGCTGACTTCAGAGTTGCGCACTGTTATTTTTGATTCACTGTATAGTTTTTCAGATCTCTGCTGAAAGTGTTGTTTTCCCCCCTACCCACCCCCCATTCCTGTCTTGTTTTTTAAGTTTGGAGGCTTTTGAAGTTGCCCGCCCACACCGTAGATTTGATCTGGGACACTCCACCCAGTCACATCTCTTTACCTCATTCTACCTAATAGACTCCTTCTGCACTTTTTATTTATTTATTTATTTATTTATTTATTTATTTATATTTGTTGACCGGGAGTGTCCGACTGGACGTAGGTCCATTTTCAGCGGAGGCCCGGGGAGAAAAGCTCCACAGTTAAAATAAACAGACAGTAGTTACATTGGATTACATAGTGATTAACAATTTACATAGCAATTACTTACAACATATTTACAGATGAAGAATATAGTACATCAGTAGACAACTAGAATCTTTATCTGTGAAGTACATAACAGACATTAACAAATGTTACAAGAAGAAGTTCCTGCTGTATAAGTACTAGGCTTATTAGCATCTGAGCTTGCTATAATCAAGGTAGTTAGTGGAGTGGAAAGAAAGGTAGTGGTTGGATGGGGTGGGTGATATTAGAGTGGGAGTTGCAAGGGCATAGCCAGCATGTTTTTAGGTGCGCTTTTAGTAAAGTTTTGAAGTGGGTGCATGATGGTACGGAGGTAATTGTGGGTGGGAGGGAGTTCCATAATTTGCCTATGGTGCAAGAGAATAGTGCTTCACCAGCAGAGTTACTGGCTTTAGTGATCTGCAAATGATTTTTGTTGCTGGATCTTAGTGATCTGGTGGTGCGATAGGGTTGGAGTAGATTCTGGAGGATACTTGTTTTAGACATTTTTAATTTAATTGCATTTTTTAAACTGTTTGGTCTAACATTGCTACATACTCAAGTATGCTAGCTTGCACTGCATTTGAGCTGTTTTTACTGCTGTTTTAGCTACTTTTTTGTATTAAAAAAAAATCTAAGCCTGTTTCCTACCTCTCCTGTAACTAGTGCAGTCCAAATTCAGATTTGCTGTATCCAGGACTGTATGTAAGCTTCTGAGCCCCCCCAAGCTTTCTGTGTTGGAGGGAAGCCTTCTAGCTTATCAGTGGGAGTGGTAAGCACTAGGTAACTTATCTACCACATAAGGAGTGGCTCTGGCCCAGAAATTGTAGTTATTGGCCGTTTGGGCAGTTTTTCCATCGCTCTCAACTTTCTGATTTAAAAGCCCGCATTTGCACTTGTTTCCCCTCTTTCCTGTAACTAGTTTAGTGCAGATACAGATTCTTAGTTTTAGCACTTGAATTTGCTTATTCGTGATCAGCACTTGTTCAGAACTTGTAAACACTAAATAACCTACTAATTACTACAGCACTCAACCTTCCTCATTACCTAGAGGAAAATAGTTTTGGTACTTACTTTCCTCACTTGCTTAGAGAAAAACAGCTCTTGTACTCACTTTCCTCACTTGTCTAGCGGAAATTTTTTTTTTATTCAGGCATGTCCAAGGGTCAGCTCCCAGTGTTCTCTCCTGTCTATCTGATGAATCTGGGCATCTTGGGGCAATGTAGAAATTGCCTCATGTACACAGACAACCCTCTCCTCCTACCACCCAACACTACAACCTGTGAGAGATGCACTTATCTAGCCAAACTGGAGGTAAAGCTCTCTCCAACCAAGATTGAACTTGACAGTCAAGAGGAGAAGGTAAACACTTGCACCAAACCACACTCATCACATATTCTCACTAAATCTATACCACCAAAATCCACACATAGAAACACAAAAACATTCGCAGAGGCTCTCAGTAATAATCTGCTCAAGCAACAGAGACATCCAAAACAGAAATGCAATCAACCTCCACCCCCCCCAACACAACCCAAATGACACATAGCCTGCAGACTCAGTGTACCACTCAACCACAGCCAATAAGGCAAAACAACGCACCCAACACACTAGTCATAGGTGACTCTATAGTCAGGCACACTGATGTCCCACAAACCAGGCTAAACAAGGAGAAGGTTACTGTCAGCTGCCTTTCGGGTGCCAGGATCCATCACATAACCCACGCACTCAGGTCACTCCACAAGTACAAATATGACTCTGTCATTGTCCATGTTGGTGTGAACGACCTGAGATGTACCTCCCTGGACTACATGAAAAAAGACATGGAAGAGCTCTCTGATCTTGTAGCCCAGGCAGGTATGACCCTAGCCCTGAGTAGCATTCTGCCATCACTCAGAATAATACCGCAATACAAGGACAAAATTATTGACTTTAACAATTGGCTAAGCATCTGGTGTCATTCTAAAGGGATCCAGTATCTGTCTGCCTGGGAAGACATGGTCGACAGACCACGATGCTTTGCCAGAGATGGCCTGCACCTGTCACCCCTGGGATTCCAGATACTGGCTAAGGTTCTTGCTGCCCTTATAGTGCCTTTTTTAGGCAAAGTTCAAATGACAACTTCACCACCTTAACAGGAACAGCCAAGCAAAAACTGAGGGTGATGCTACTCAGTGGTAGAAGTCTAAATCTCAAAATTTACTCACTCAAGACACTCCTTAAAATGGAGAACATCGATATCTGTGCAGTGACTGAGACCTGGTTCAAGGCTCCAAACAGCACCCCTGCATTACCAGGCTATAACTCATACCACACTTTTCAGCCATGTAACTTGGACCGGAACACCAAAGGCGGAGGTGTGTCCATATTCATTAAGGATATCCACACCTCCAGGCTAATTGCTCAGCATAATGCATCCGAGGTTATCCAAGTGCAACTAACTCTGGGCAAAACTGCAATCCAAATTGTAGCTTGCTACAGATCCCCCACCATGCTCCAGGATTCCCACTCATCTTTTCTTGATGTACTGGAAAATATTAGGGTTCAATCAAACACCCTAATAATGGGTGATTCCAACTACCCCACCATTAACTGGGAAAACTAGTCATGTACCAACTCCTTCACTCAACGATTTCTGGAATTCTTAAACTCCAATGCCCTGGATCAACTTATTCACACCCCCACCAAGGGCAACAATATCCTAGATCTAATCATTACCAACATGAGTGACCAGTGTTCCACACCTGAAGTCAACGCCTCATTGGTCTGATCCAACCATAAGCTAATCACCCTAGATATCCACATCCTGACCCACCCCCTGTAAGGAAACCACAGTAAAAAATTTCTCCAAAGCCAAATTCATGCTTCTTAAGACAGAAGTGGTGAACTTCATGACACCCATGCAGATGGACAATACAGTTACGCCTACTGAATCCTACACAATTGCACTTTATAAGCACTTACACGAGTGCATAGATCATGCTATCCCAAACAGAACCAAGATGCTATCCACCACAAAAAAAGGAAGCCAATCTGGTGGTCCCCTGCCATAAAAAAACTGTACAACAGAAGGAAGAAACTGTTGTGAAAGAGAGTAAAATTCCATGAGTGTAGGAGCTCCCTGGTCAGCCTCAGTAAGAAGCTGCGATCCCTGATAAAATCCTCCAAAGCTAGTTATGAAAACAAAATTGCCACTGATTCTAAAGACAACCACAAAGCATTCTATACCTATGTCAAGAATATCAATGGCAACACTCAGATCTGCTCTGAGTTACAGAACAATGGCACTAAATATACAGACCCAACTGATATTGCCAACATCCTGGCAGAGAGGTTCAGTGCTAACCTTACCCCATTCTCACCCCCTAAAGGGCCCATCTCTATACCGGAAGAATGTAAAGTTCCTGTAATCACAGCTGCACAGGTAAAAAACACACTCTCCAAAGCCAAGAACACAGCATCCATGGCACCAGACAACATCCCAGCCTGCATTCTACATGAACTACAGAATGAACTGGCATGCCACCTAAGTACCATGTTCAATCATAGCCTCACCTCAGGTTTTGTGCCCACTGAATGGTGAACAGTGACGGTTATCCCACTCCACAAGGGGGGAGCCACCACGGACCCCAGAAACAACCGCCCCATTATACTGACAAGCCTGGTCTGCAAGGCCATGGAACGTATCATCATGGAACTGATAAACAAAGACATTGGTAACCTCCAAACTCTGGACCCCACCCAGTTCGGGTTTGTAAAAGGCAGATCATGTCTCCTAAACCTGATAGACTTCTTTGAAGCAGTCACCAAAGCCGGAGACGAGGGTAAGGTGGTTCACACAGCCTATCCAGATCTTTCCAAGGCTTTCAACCCCATCCCCCACTCTGGCATTATAGATAAACTCACTAAACTAGGTATAAATAAATCCCTATGTCACAAGATGGGTTACCAACTGGCTCACTGACAGAACCCACACTGTGAAAGTACCAGACTCCAAATCCTGCTTCAGACCAGTGATAAGTGGAGTACCACAGGGTTCAGTCCTGGGTCCTCTCCTGTTTGGTATCTACTTCTTTGAAGTACAGGCTAACACAGAAGGTCTTTGGCTAATGAAGTTCACAGATGACTGCAAACTAGGAGCCATAATTGAAACTCCTAACGATGTGGATGTCCTACAAAAGGGCCTCACTGAGACAGATGCCTGGTGTCAAAGCCATGGCCTCAAGCTCAATGCCAAAAAATGCATTGTCATCCTCTTTGGTAAAAACACTGTACCCATGAAATACAACATAGGCGGTAGTATATTTAATACTGAAAGTGTGATAAGAGACCTTGAGACACAGGTGGACAGTAGTCTCTCCTTTGGTAATCACATTGCCACAGTAGTCAGGAAATCCTTCTACATGGCACACCTCATCACAAAAGGTTTCTCATCCAGAAAAAAAGAGGTCATTGTTCCCTTCTACTCATCACTCATTAGACCAATTATGGAGTACAATTCCCCCTTTGGTATGTACCTCACAAGACATCTACAACAACTGGAAAGGCCGCAGAGATACCTCATAAATAGAATTACCAGCCTCAAACAGATGCCCTACACAGACCGTCTCAAAAAACTCCAGCTTTACTCCGCTGCATATCACCTACTCAGAGGTGATCTCTGCCTAACATACAAAGCTATGTCAAACCCAGAGCTGTTGGACATGGCCTACTTAAAGAAATCCCAATCCCTCCGAGCTACACACTCTAGGGACCTAAACCTTGTCACCACAATAAACAGAACATGCTGGAGGGATAGAGTCCTGTCCCAGAGACTTCCCATACTCTGGAATAAACTACCTATCTATATCAAAGAAAGCTCCTCATTATCACTCTTCAAGAAAAATCTTGGTGATTGGATGGGAAATAGGAAATTTAGTATACAAGAAATATGTCACGGCAGTCCAGGACCGGAAAACCAAAAAATCAGCTCAATAAGCTCAATAAAAAACATAAATTTAATGAGGCACCTTTTGTTCATAACATAACAAACTTCATCAGATAAAAGACTTGAGAAAAACAATTCTTTTATATAACACTATCCATATCAAATGGTCATTCAAATACAATTTCAAGAAAAATAAGAAATCATAAATTAGCAATTACTTATCATAAATGTATAACATATACATCACATTGTATAAAAATCTTCATATTAAATACTATATAAGATAATATAGTGTAAGATTTATACATATTAATCAAAATCTAATATATTTAAAATTTAGAATTTATGGTTTATACTTAATGTTCTATTAATTATGCTCTACCACTGTCCTTACCACTAAAATTCTTATACTTTTTGCAAACATGATAGCAAATACACTTCTGTTAATAAAATCACAATTCATATGTATGCCCTTCAACGCAATACATTTCTCAGTTTTAATAATGACATAATAGAACACATATCGTTGAGTCCTGGTGGGTTATATGCATACAGTCGTATTTGCCAAATTAATTCTAACCTTTCATAGTTTCATAGTTTCATAGTATAGTACTAGGCTATCTGCCCTAGGCATTTGTAAGCCTAGCCATAGTGATGTGGCTTTTGCCACCCCATGAAGTGGTACAAAAATGTACAGAATAAAATTAGAATACTGTGCCTCTGTCTAGTAGTGACACAATGAAGGTCCCCTTATATAATAGAATTAGTTTACTGTGCCCCTGTCTAGCAGTGACACAGATGTGACCCCTGGGGTAAACTTACCATCTCCCATCCACTCATCAAGATTTCTCTTGAAGAGAGTCAGTGAGGGGCTCTGCCTAATATGAACTGGGATCCTGTTCCAAAGCATGGGAAGCCTCTGGGTTATGAATCTATCCCTCCAGCATGTTTTATTCATACTTGTGCCGAGGTTTAAGTCTTTAGCTCTTGTGGTCCTGATGGATTTGGATCTTTTGAGGTGGAGCATGTCCATCAGATCCTGATTGGACATGGCCTTGTACGTCAGGCAGAGATCACCTCTGAGCAGGCGGTATGCTACTGAATAGAGCTGAAGTTTCTTTAGTCTGGCAGAATAAGACATATGTTGGAGACCCTTGATCCTCTTGGTGAGGTACTTTTGTGGTCTCTCCAGCTGTTGCAAATGCCGGGTGAGGTACATACCAAATGGGGCATTGTACTCAGTCATGGGTCTGATGAGGGAGGAGTATAGGGGTACAATGACATCCCTGGATCTGGATGTGAATCTCTTCATGATGAGGTGTGCAAGGTAGAATGTTTTTCTAACCACTTTGGCAACGTGGGTGTCAAATGAGAGGTCGCTGTCAACTTGGGTCCCTAGGTCTCTGATTACTTTTTCCGTACTCAGTGGGTTGCTGTCTATATGATAATTTGTGGGTACTTTGTTTTTCCCAAAGGGGATGACTATACATTTTTTGGCATTTAGTTTAAGGCCGTGACTCCGGCACCAGTTGTCCGTTTCTATGAGGCCTTTTTGTAGGATGTATGTGTCCGCTGGTGTATCAACTATGGCGCCTAGTTTGCAGTCATCTGTGAACTTTGTCAGCCACAACCCTCCCATGTTTGCTTTAACATCTGAGAAATAAATGCCAAACAAGAGGGGTCCCAGGACAGATCCCTGTGGGACACCACTTGTGAATGGCTTTGAGTCTGACATTTCTCCAGTGATTTTAACTTTATGGGTTCTGTCCTTTAGCCAGTTTGCAACCCATCTGGTGACATGAGGGTTTCCGTTTAAGCTGTTGAGCTTATCTATGATGCCTGAGTGTGGTATTGTGTCGAAGTCCTTAGCCAAGTCCAGGTAGGCTGTATGGACTGCTTTGCCCTCATCAATGGCTCTAGTGACTGTTTCGAAAAAGTCAACCAGGTTCAAAAGGCAGGATCTGCCCTTTACAAAGCCAAACTGGGTGGGGTCAAGTGTCTGTAGGTCCCCTATGTCTCTGTTTATGAGTTCCATAATGATTCTTTCCATAGCTTTGCAGACCAGGCTGGTTAAGCTTATGGGGCGGTAGTTTCCAGGGTCTGTAGAGGTACCCCCTTTGTGGAGTGGGACCACTGTTGCTGTACGCCACTGTTCAGGTGCATATCCTGAAGTAAGGCTAAGGTTAAATAGCATTTTTATGTGTGGGTTTAGCTCCTCTTGGAGTTCACATAACACGCAACCCGGGATACCGTCAGGTCCCATTGATGCTGTGTTTTTAGCTTTGTTTAGGGCGGTTCTCACTTGGACATCTGAGATGACAGGTAGATTACATTCAGCTGGGATAAGTATTTTTTCTTTTGGGGGTGAGGGAGGAGAGAAATTTGCACTGAACCTGTCAGCCAGAATGTTGGCAATATCTGTGGGTTCAGTGTATATTTTGTTGTTGTGAACTAACTCTGAGCATATCTGAGGGTTTCCGCCCAGGTTTCTAACATAGCTGAAGAAGGCTTTGTGGTTATCTTTAGTGTCCTTAGCGATTTTTCTCTCAAAGTTGGCCTTGGATGTTTTTATGAGAGAACGTAGTTTTCTGCTAATGTTGATCAGAGATGTCTTCCCTTCATGGGACTTTGCTCTGACGTGCAGTAGCTTTCTTCTTTTGTTATACAATTTGTTAATGGCTGAGGTCTACCAGACAGGATGCTTGCCTTTGGTGGAGAGTGACTTGGATTTATTTGGGATTGCATGATCCATGCATTCTTGGAGATGTCCATAGAAAGCATTTGTGAAAGATTCGGCATTGTGGGATGTGGTATCCACTGGCACAGTGGGCTTAAAGATACCATCTCAGTTTTAAGAAGAGTGAAGTCTGCTTTTGAGAAGTTTTTCACTGTGGACTTTTGTGCTGGGGGTGGAGGTGGGATATGTATATCCAGGGTGATTAGTTTGTGGTCAAATCTCACTAGTGAGGGGTATACTTCCGGTGTGGAGCATTTTGTCCCCATGTTTGTGATAATCAGGTCTAGTATATTATCTCCCCTAGTGGGAGAGGTGACTAGTTGTTCCAGTGCATTTGAATTTATGAATTCCAGGAACCTTTGGGCTAGGGTATTAGGGCTAGAATAATGTACCCAATCTATGTTTGGGTAGTTGAAGTCTCCCAGTATGATGGTATTTTGTGATACATTCATATCCTCCAATGTCTTCAGGAAGGCTGAGTGGGGTTCCTGAGATTGGGAGGGTGGTCTGTAACATGCTACCAGTTGTATAGCAGTTTTGCCTATGGTTAGTTGCACCTGTATGGTCTCTGATGCTTCATGTGTTGCTACTAACCTGGAGGTGTGGGTGTCCTTGATGAATATGGACACTCCCCCTCCCTTTGTGGTTCGGCCCAGGTTTTGGGGCCGAAAAGCATGATACGAGGTATAGCCTTGTAGCACTGGGGTGCTCTCAGGAGCCTTGAACCAGGTTTCAGTTACTGCACAGACGTCGATGATCTCCATGCTGAGGAGTGCATCGAGTGCCTGCATCTTGAGATTTAGACTTCTGGCATTGAGCAGCATTACCCTTAGTTTTTTTCCATTTTTGTTTTCTAAGGAGGTGGGTTTGTCTTTTGAGCCTTGCCTAAAAAAGGCACTATGGGGGTGGCAAGAGCCTTAGCCAATATCCGGAAGCCCAGTGGTGACAGGTGTAAGCCATCCTCATGAAGCAGCGTGGCTTGTCTAACATGTCATCCCAGGCAGACAGACATTGCATCCCCTTAGAATGACACCAGTACTTGAGCCAATTATTAAAGCTGATCATCTTGTCTTTGTATTGTGGTATCATTCTTGGTGAGGGCAAGATGCTGCTCAGGGTCAGGGTCATACCAGCCTGGGCTACATAATCGGAGAGCTCCTCTATGTCTCTTTTCATGTAGTCCAGAGAGGTACGTCTCAGGTCATTCATGCCAGCATGGACAATGACGGAGTCATATTCGTACTTGCTTTGGAGTGACTTGAGTGCGTGTATTACGTGGCGGATGCTATCTCCCAATAGACAGCTCACAGTCACCCTCTCCTTGTTCAGCCTGGTCAGCGGGACATCAGTGTGTCTGACTATAGAGTCACCTATTACTAGTGTATCAGGCATGGTATTTGGCCTTAAGGGCTGTGATTGGTTGACACACTGATTTATTGAAGTATGTGTTGCATGTGCTTTGTTTTGAGGTGGTGGATTTTTGGATGTCTGCTTTGGGAGCCTCTGTTGTTTTGGTAAGTTTTTTATTAGATCCTCCGAGTATGTCTTTGTGTTTTTATGTGTTTGGTTTGCAGTTGTGGTAGGTCTATGTGGGACTGGGATTGTTGTATGTGTGGTTACCATCTCCTCCTGTCTGGTCATGCCAGCCCTGAGTTGAGAGAGTTCAGCCTCCAGTTTGGCTATATAGTTGCATCTCTCACATGTATTTGTGTTTGTTGGGAGGAGGAGAGGGTTGTCTGTGTACATGAGAAAATTGTAGCATTGTCTCAAGATACCCAGATTGACCAGCTGAACTGGAGAGGACGCCAGTAATCTACCACTTGACATGCTAGAACAGTAAAAGGGAGTGCTGTACCTTTAAGGGAAGTGGATATTCACAGGGGTGGAAGGTAGATGTAGTGCTTTATTTAGTACGAGAGTGCTTACTTAGTAGAGAAGTACTGAGAACAAGTGCTAGGCTTATAATATAGTGAGTAGTCTGATTATACTAAGAGTAGAGCTTCCTTAAGGGAAAATTTGAAGAGCAGACTTGGCGGAGCCAGAAGAAGTTTAACCGGCGCTGCGCTATGCGCACAACCGTGCAAAGCCGTGCAAACGATTTTAAACAGGGAACTACAAAAGAGCTAGAAATGGTCCAAAACAACCAATTACTACAGCTTCTTGTGCTGAGGTCACTTCCTACAGGGACAGGTAGGCTGCTCAAGGCTCCCCACTCCCACTGGTGAGCAAAGAAACTTCCTTCTATCCAAGTAAGGTAATGGACAACACAGGAACTACACCACAGCCCAGAATACAGCAATGCCTGTAAACTGGTCTAAACTAGTCGAGGAGAGGCGGGAAAACAGGGATTATTTTTTTGCTTTTTTGTTTTTTGATAGAAACACACAGAAAATGCAGAAACAGTGATAAATCAGTTACACAGGCTAGCACACTTTAGTGGGCATCCTCCACAGTTAAATTAAACAAACAAACAAACAAACAAACTTTCGATCAAATTCGACTAAAAAGTAACTTTAAGTGCAGATTTTAAAATAATGCAGCAAACAGTTAAAAAACAGTTCAAGCTACTTCATGGTAAGCTACAGAAGCTATTCCAAGTGAAAAAAAGCAAAGATACTTAAATCCAGAAAGTAGTCGCTTTTCTGAGTTCTCTGTAGCTAAGACCATTCTGCAGGACCACGAGGAGCTTGTCTGAGCAGTATAGCCAGAAAAAAACACCCAGAGGCGGATTTTAAATAGGGAACTACAAAAGAGATAGAAATGGTCCAAAACAACCAATTACTACAGCTTCTTGAGCTGAGGTCACTTCCTACAGGGACAGGTAGGCTGCTCAAGGCTCCCCACTCCCACTGGTGAGCAAAGAAACTTCCTTCTATCCAAGTAAGGTAATGGACAACACAGGAACTACACCACAGCCCAGAATACAGCAATGCCTGTAAACTGGTCTAAACTAGTCGAGGAGAGGCGGGAAAACAAGGATTATTTTTGTTTTTTTTGTTTTTTTGATAGAAACACACAGAAAATGCAGAAACAGTGATAAATCAGTTACACAGGCTAGCACACTTTAGTGGGCATCCTCCACAGTTAAATTAAACAAACAAACAAACAAACAAACAAACTTTCGATCAAATTCGACTAAAAAGTAACTTTAAGTGCAGATTTTAAAATAATGCAGCAAACAGTTAAAAAACAGTTCAAGCTAGTTCAGGGTAAGCTACAGAAGCTATTCCAAGTGAAAAAAAGCAAAGATACTTAAATCCAGCAAGTAGTCGCTTTTCTGAGTTCTCTGTAGCTAAGACCACTCTGCAGGACCACGAGGAACTTGTCTGAGCAGTATAGCCAGAAAAAAATGCCCAGAGGCGGATTTTAAACAGGGAACTACAAAAGAGCTAGAAATGGTCCAAAACAACCAATTACTACAGCTTCTTGTGCTGAGGTCACTTCCTACAGGGACAAGTAGGCTGCTCAAGGCTCCCCACTCCCACTGGTGAGCAAAGAAACTTCCTTCTATCCAAGTAAGGTAATGGACAACACAGGAACTACACCACAGCCCAGAATACAGCAATGCCTGTAAACTGGTCTAAACTAGTCGAGGAGAGGCAGAAAAACAAGGATTATTTTTTTGTTTTTTTGTTTTTTTGATAGAAACACACAGAAAATGCAGAAACAGTGATAAATCAGTTACACAGGCTAGCACACTTTAGTGGGCAGCCTCCAAAGTTAAATTAAACAAACAAACAAACAAACTTTCGATCAAATTCGACTAAAAAGTAACTTTAAGTGCAGATTTTAAAATAATGCAGCAAACAGTTAAAAACAGTTCAAGCTAGTTCAGGGTAAGCTACAGAAGCTATTCCAAGTGAAAAAAAGCAAAGATACTTAAATCCAGAAAGTAGTCGCTTTTCTGAGTTTTCTGTAGCTAAGACCACTCTGCAGGACCACGAGGAGCTTGTCTGAGCAGTATAGCCAGAAAAAAACACCCAGAGGCGGATTTTAAATAGGGAACTACAAAAGAGCTAGAAATGGTCCAAAACAACCAATTACTACAGCTTCTTGTGCTGAGGTCACTTCCTACAGGGACAGGTAGGCTGCTCAAGGCTCCCCACTCCCACTGGTGAGCAAAGAAACTTCCTTCTATCCAAGTAAGGTAATGGACAACACAGGAACTACACCACAGCCCAGAATACAGCAATGCCTGTAAACTGGTCTAAACTAGTCGAGGAGAGGCAGGAAAACAAGGATTATTTGGCCCTCCTCTAGGATTGTCCTTTATTTGTCCTATAACAAAGAATTTAAACCAGTGTTGTGAATGCACACATTTGTTTTATGTTTTCTCATGCTATATGTGTGTTCATATATTCTATCCCTAATTCATATGTGGAGGCCTCACTGAATCAATTGAATATAGCTAATGAGCGATTCAAAATCTACCTGAATGATATGTACATAGAAGGTAGAATAGACGCCAGTATGTATAATTACATGCAAATATTAAAACCTATAGCACCAACAATATTCAGGGTACCCGAAATACACAAGGATGTTGTGAATCCACCATTTAGGCCTATTGTTGGCCGTAATTCGGCAACATATGCATGTGCTAAAGTAATAGATACTTTTGTTTGTCTTTTGGCTTTTTCCCGGTAAGGGGTCGCCACAGTGGAACTCCTGTCCGTTAATGATTGGCAGTAGATTTTTACGAAACGCCGAGGTGCCAGCTCGACTCCCAACCTTCAACGAAGGCAAGCCCATTTACACACGCATGTCTTTCGAATGCTACCCAACCGCATGGAGGACATGCAGACTCCACACAGAAGGCACTCCCAAGCCACGCCGAGAATCGAACAGGAGAATCTCTTGCTGTGAGGTAACAACACTACCGCCGTACCACCGTGGTAAACACCTAGAAACTATTGTTAAGAAATATGTAAGTAGTGAGGCATGCATATGCAAAGACTCTTGGACTTTCTTACGTAAAATTGACCTATTAACATAGGAGGAGAATTACAATTTACTAATGGTGGATGTGAAGGAGTTATACACATCTATCCCACACCAATTGGGAATTGAGTGGGTGAGTTATATGTTACGTAAAAAAATTGCACCCATTGATGAGATAGCATTGGTAGAGGAATTGTTGGTCATAGTATTATCCTATAATTACATTTATTTTAAAGGGGAGATACTATGTGCAAACTAGAGGAGTCACTATGGGACCACCATGTGGATCAGCATTTTCAAACTTAGTAATGTCATACTGGGAGCATCAGTTTATCTTTGAAAAGGAGGAAATCATAGGTTCATAGGTTCATAGGTTAGTACTAGGCTAACTGCCCTTGCGAGCCATTTTAAGCCTAGCCAATTATCCCTTGGGAGACTTGAACCCTGCACCTTGTGTTTGTAAGGCAAACACCTTAACCATTAGGCCACCCTCCCAACCCTTATCATGAGCAAAATTGCTTTCTACACATGATACTTGGACAATATATTCATTTTGATTAAGGGAGAAGAAACTACAGCTAGTTGTTGTTTGTCTTTCAGCTTTTTCCCGGTAAGGGGTCGCCATAGCGGAACACAGGTCCGCTAATGATTGGCAGTAGATTTTTATGAAATGCCGAGATGCCAGCTCGATGCCCAACCTTCAATGTAGGCACGCCCATTTACTCACGCATGTATTTCGAACGCTACCCAACCGCGGGGAGGACATGCAGACTCCACACAGAAGGCACTCCCAAGCCAAGCTGAGAATCGAACGGGAGAACCTCTTGCTGTGAGGTAACTATGCTACCACTGTACCACCATGGCATTACAGCTAGTAATTTAGTAAAATATTTTAGTAACATGACAGAATTATTGTCCTTTACACAAGAATTCAATGAATGACAGATTGCATTTTTGGATGTTTAGTTGAGTAAAAATGTGGGGAAGAGAAGGTATGAGGCTAAGATATTCAGGAAGGCTACTTATTCCAATGCCTTCTTGCATTATACTAGTGCCCACCCCTTCCAACAGAACAAATCTGTCATTAAAGGACAACTTGTGCAGGCAGCACGAATGATTACATCAACAGAGGATTTTGATAGTGAGTGTGATAATTTGAAGCTTATGTTCTTAGGGAGGGCCTACCCTATATTATTACTAGACGAGCTTATTGAGGAAGTAAAATATAAGAGAAGGAATGGAATATATTAACCAATTTTGAATGGAGGGGTGAATGGCCCACAAAATGAGCAGAATGACAGTATAGAGACTGTGGAATCAGAAGCTGTAATCAAATGAGCAGAAATGCTGACTATCAGTTGGGATGTGTTTTAACATTTAGCTCAAATTTCTCATTAATAAAAGAAATTATGATAAAAAATTGGAATATCTTTTTGGATGATAGTGACCTAATGGCTAGGGTAGGACCTTTTCCTAGATTTATATTAAAAAGAGGTATTACGTTTAGGACACTATTGGAAGGTAAAAAAAATTATAGGAAGTAAAGGAATTAAGCAGTGTGGAATGTGTTCATATTGTAAATATATCCAGGAGGGCGCAAGTATAATGTTAACTGGAATAAAGGTGTTTTGTAGAACAAAATGCAACTGTAATTCAAGGATGATTGTGTATGCGGCAGTATGTCAACTATGTGATGTATACTATATTGTAAAACAGATCGACGTCTCAGGGATAGAATATATGAACACACATATAGCATGAAAAAACATAAAACGGATAGCGCATTAGCAAAACACACGTGTGCATTCACAACACTGGTTTAAATTCTTTGTTATAGGACAAATAGAGGACAATCCTAGAGGAGGGCCATTACCATTACAGTTGGAAAGGTTAGAATTAATTTGGCAAATACGACTGTATGCATATAGCCCACCAGGACTCAATGATATGTGTTATATTATGTCATTATTAAAACTGAGAAATGTATTGCGTTGAAGGGCATACATATGAATTGTGATTTTATTAACAGAAGTGTATTTGCTATCATGTTTGCAAAAAGTATAAGAATTTTAGTGGTAGGGCATAATTAATAAAACATTAAGTATGAAACATAAATTATAAATTTTAACTATATTACATATTGATTAATATGTATAAATCTTACGCTATATTATCTTATATAGTATTTAATATGAAGATTTTTATACGATGTGATGTACATGTTATGCATTTATGATAAGTAATTGCTAATTTATTTTTTTCTCAAAAATTTTTTTATTAATTATATGAATAGCAAGACAATTAAAAGATTATACATAACAAGAAGGCATAAATGAACATATAACAATTCATCTAGTGATAACAACCTTCATGAGATTTTGATAAATTATTTAGAAATAAAACATACACCATATGTACACTATATACAAGTTAGGCAACCTGAGGAAAAAAAAAATATTTAACATTAACTATTTAATATGTTTAAAACCTTTTCTAACACAACCTTTCTAATAGCTTTTTTTTTTGGACTCCCACCTAAGTATCTTTGAGCATCAATAAATTTAAAAGCCATTTTCTGGAAAGTAACCCATTTTAATTTAGAACGATCAATCCAATTTTGTATTATATAAAGTTTTAGTAATGAGCAAATAAAAATGATAACATGAATATCAACTTTTGAAAGATGAATCAATGGAATATGTAGAATAGCAAATTCCCACGTCAACGTGGATTTTTGATATCCCATTTTCTGCAGTCTGACTTTCAAAGATGTCCACAGTCTGTGAGAAAAATGACAATACCATAGAATATGAAGGAGGTCTGCTTGGGGATGAGAACAGCATGAACAAAGGGACTTATTTGGGTTAAATTTGTTTAATTTGATTGGGGTAAAGTAGGCATCATTATTAATCATTAACTGTGTGTATGCTAATTTTTTAAAAGGGATAAATTCCTTAGTGTGTCTAATAGCCAGGACTTTCTGAGATTCTGACAATTGGGAATTATAATTCAACCAAACATTAGATAAAAGACAGTTGTGGTCCATCATTAAAGAATTAATTAATTTATATGAGTTTGAGAGCATTTTATCAGATGATGAAAGCATTTTGATAATCGTGTTAAGGTTTTTCAATTGTGAGTCTATGGGGACCAGACATACAAATTTGTTTTTAATTATTGCTCTTAGTTGTGTAAGAATTGGTGAGTAATTCCAGTTTACTTTCAATAACTTATGCCAGTCAGATAAAGGCAAGTCAAGATATTTCAAAACATCTCCTACTTTTAGATTTTTAATTAAAGGATAGTTTGTTAAGTTCAAAAGTTTATTGTCCAATAAAATATTTGGGTTTAGATGAATTGGCTGAACATGGTGCGAGATCTTTTCTAGTTTACACATTTTGAGTAAGGTTTGGAAATCTCTAATCTTTTGTTTAAATACTGTAGATATGTTTTTAATTAATAAACTATCCAGAGAGATAAAGGGAATAGCTTCAGGATTTAAATTATTAGAAATGACATAATTATACCATAATTTTATCCATAAAGAGTGATTTGGATAAGAAGTGTTATTGAATTTAGAGATAGTAAGAAGTTTATTGGATGAGACAATCAAATAATAGAGATAAAGATTAGGTAAACCCAAACCTCCCTTGTCCTTCGAAAATGCCAATCTAGAATAGGAAATTCTAACAGATTTAGGGAACCATATGAATTTTGCCAAAGCTTTATTTACAGACTCAAAAAATTTTTTTGAAATTATCTGATCAGATGATGAGAATTGGTAAAGAAATTTAGGCAGAATATTCATTTTAATAATGGCCACCCTTGAAAGAAAAAGTAATTGCTAATTTATGATTTCTTATTTTTCTTGAAATTGTATTGGAGGGTTTGAATGACCATGTGATGTGGATGGTGTTATATAATAGAATTGTTTTCTCAAGTCTTTTATCTGATGAAGTTCATTATGTTATGAACAAAAGGTGCCTCATTAAATTTATGTTTTTTATTGAGCTTATTGAGCTGATTGTTTTGGTTTTCCGGTCCTGGACTGCCGTGACATATTTTTTGTATACTCAGTTTGTGTTTGTGCTTATTTTTATGAATAGGAAATTCACCCCGGGCATCACCTCTGTGGCTCTGCTCAACAGTGGCACAGGAAAATTATTTTCTTGGGTGGCAAAAGCCAGTGCACCTTTTTGGCTGGACTTGTATAGGCCCTAGGGCCGATAGCCTAATACCTACCTATGAACCTTCCTAAACCACAAAGACCTCCTAGATGAAGTATACATAACAAATACCCTCAGCAGCCCCAACTGCACTCTTTCAAAACAACATCAACACGTAGAGCTACATCTCATGGAGCCTCTACCTCTAAACCCATAAGGCAAGCAACCACAAAAGTCAACATTCTAGTCATTCAAGACTCCCTCGTGAGGCACACTGCTATCCCTCTCACCAGGCTGAGTAAGGAGAAAGTCACAGTCAGTTGCTTATCATAGTCTAGGATCCACCACATAAGACAGGCACTCAGGTCATTGGACCACAATTACCAATATGACTCAGTCATAGTCCATGTAGGAGTAAATGACCTTGAGACATACCTCCCTAGACTATATGAAGAGAGACATCTTGGAGCTCTCAGAATAGGTGTCTTAGGCTGGTATGAGCCTAGCATTGAGCAGCATTTTACCTTCTCCAAGGATGATGCCACAATATGGATAAAAAAGATGACTGACTTTAATAATTGGCTTAGTTTCTAGTGTCATTCTAACAGGGTGCAATATTTGTCAGCATTGTAGGAGATGGTCAACAGACTATACTGCTTTGCCAAGGATGGTCTGCAGCTGTCCCCTCTAGGCTATTGAATATTAGCTAAAACATTGTCTTACCCCATAGTGCCTTTTTTAGACAATGCCAAACTGAAACTACTTCTGACATAGAAAATCAAAACTAAGAAAATCTAAAGGTATTACTTCTCAATGCTAGGAGTCTAAATAAAAAAAAACACCACTCCCTAGAAGCTGTCTTTACCCTAGAGAATGCTGATGTCTGTGTGGTCACTGAGACATGGTTTAAAGCCACGGAGAGCACATCAACAGTGCTAGGTTATAATGCCTTCCACACATTTAGGCCAGCTACTTCACAGGCAGGGACTAAAGGTGGAGGTGTCTCTATTCACATAGAAGATTAATATACTTCAAGGCTGGTCAAACAGGACAATGCACTTGAGATGCTCCATGTTCAAATCACCATAGGCAAAATCCAATACCACTTCCTTGCAAGCTATAGGTCCCTGTCTATGACCCAGGAAACCCATACCATGTATTTAAACCTATTAGAAACACTAAGCATCCAACTCAATAACATATTCATGGGTGACTTTAATTACCCCACTATTAACTGGGAATCCTGTACTACACCAAATGTACATGCACAGAGATTCCTGGATTTTGTAAACACAAACCCCCTGGACCAGATAGTCAATACACCAACCAGGGGTGCAAATATATGGTCCTCACTAATATAGGAGAGTGGTGCATGCCCCCAACTGAAATGCCTTCCCTGGTAAGGTCAGACCACAAAATGGTCTCCTTTAAAGTAAAAATAAAAATTGGACCCCCATCTAAACCTGGAATATTCAGGAACTATTCTAAGGCTAACCTGCTGCTATTAAGTGAGAACCTGGCAAAATTTCAAGCCCCAATAAATCCTGAGAACACTGCTGCCTATGCAAAACTGTTCACAGAAACCCTATACAAGCATGTTAATAGCTGCATAGAGGCAGCTGTACTCACCAGGAAGAAGTACAGAACTAACTCAAAACACAAGCCACCCTGGTGGAATCACAAAATCAATAGGCTGTATAACAGGAGGTAGAAAATCATGGCAAAAATTAGGAGGTGCAGTACCAAGCACTCTCGCCAAACTAAACAAACAATTCAGAGGACAAATAATGTCTACCAAAGACAAATGTGAGGTATGTTTGACATCCCAGGTCAAGGAGAACAACAAAGCATTTAGCTATGTCTGCATAGTCAAAGGCAATACACAATTTTGTGTAAAGCTCATTGTAAATGGAGCAGCCTATACTGAGCCAGAAGACATAGCAAACCTCCTGACTGATAAATTCACCTCCAACTTTACCCCTCTCCCCCCCCAACCTTCCCTCAGGAAATATCAAATATAACTCCCCCTACTATCACTAGGGAACAGGTCCTTAATGTTCTCTCTAAGACCAAGAACACTGCATCAATGGGCCCAGACAATATCCCAGGATGTCTTCTAAATAGCAGGAAACATGACCTATCAGGGCCTCTGGAATTACTATTCAACTGTAGCCTCCAAACAAGTTTCGTGCCTCATGAATATTGAAAGGCAACAGTCATCCCTCTGCACAAAGGTGGGCCATCTACAGACCCTAGAAACTACAGACCCATAAGTTTCACTAGTCTTATATGTAAAGCCATGGAAAGAATTATCATGGAGATGATCAATAGAGATTTAGTAAACCTACAGACACTGGACCAAACCCAGTTTGGTTTCTTCAAGGGCAGATCATGCCTACTCAACCTGGTGGACTTCTTTGATAAGGTCACCAAAACAATGTATGAGGGCAAAATTGTTCACACTGCCTACCTTGACCTGGCTAAGGCATTTGACACAATACTCCACTCGGGCATTGTTGACAAACTCAAGAGGTTAGGTACAAACCCATATGTCACCCAGTAGATAGCCACCTCTACAAAGAGGCTAGTCACAAGTGGAGTCCCTCAGGGATCAGTCCTTGGACCGCTCCTTTTGGCATTTACTTCTCCAAAGTCAAGGCCAATGTCAGTGGTCTCTGGCTGACTAAATTTGCAGATGATTGCAAATTAGGAGCTGTCACTGAATCTCACACTGACACAGATGTTCTCCATGAGGGGCTGACACAGACAAACAACTGGTGTTACAGCCATAGACTAAAACTAAATGCAAAGAAATGCATAATAGTATCCTTTGGGAAGTCATCCATCCCTTGTAAATATCATATTGACAATGCACCCCTCAGAGTTCACCCAGTAGTCAGGGACGTAGGGACACACACAGATATTAATCTAGCCTTTGACCATCGTGTTTCTACAGTGGTGAGGAAACCATTCTATATTGCACAACTTAAAAACAACTGTATAGCATCGAAGTCCAAGGAAGTAATTGTTCCACTGTATTCTGCATTCATCAGACCTATCATTGAGTACAATGCCCCCTTTGATATGTACCTAACCAGGCACAACAATTGGAATGTCCACAGAGGTTCCTCACTAAAAGAATACAGGGTGTAAGTAAAATGCCCTATGCAGACCACCTCAAGACCCTATTCCTGTATTCTGTCTCCTACAGGCTTTTATGAGGAGATCAATGCCTGGCATACAAGGCATTGTCAGACCCCACTTTGACAGACCTCCTGCATATCCACAAAACAAACAGCACCAGAATTACCCATTCTAAAGACTTAAACTTTGCCTGTGACATAAATAGGTCCTGTGGAACAGGCTCCCCATCCATGTGAAGCAGAGCTCCTCCCTAATCCAATTCAAGTGCAGCTTGGACAATTGGATGGGAACCGGAAATTCAGCCCTGGTTTGGCACCTATGTCTCTAATAGGGGAGCACTTCACAATGCTGAAATCCTGAAAGATGGAATTTCATATGGCCAAGGCCATATGATCGAACTTTCGGAATCCCGACAATGTGAATGGAGATTTGCATACAGTGCGGAATGGGAGATTTCCCTTTTCCTTGCTGTAGTGCGATCTTGGTGTTGGAATATTTAAGTAGCGGGGGTGTGGGGAGTGCAAGGGGGCTTGCCCCTGCAGAAACATTTAAATAATTGTTTGTTTTTTTTTTATTTGTTTCGGAATTTCAATATTCCGAAACATCGATCATATGGTCTCAATCATATGAAATTTGATCTTTTGGAATTTTGAGATTCTGAAGTGACTCTCTCTAATGGACATAAGTAACCTATAAATGGTTCATCTCCCATACCCCTGCTTACACTTATCAAGGGTATCAGAACTTGTGAGAGATTTGGGATGCATAGTTAGGCTTAAAAAGACCCTTGTGGTTGTTAGCCTAGTAAACACCTATGAACCTATAGTGAAAAGCATTTAAATGGAAGTTAATGAATGACCATATGAGATGGGTGAAGGAGAAGCATAAAACAGTATACAAGTGGAGTATAAGAAAACAGTAAAGGAAATAGGGAGGCTTTTAAAAGAAAATGATAAACAGACTTCCTTATGTGAAAGAACAAATTTAGCAGAAAAATATGGGAAAGAATAAAACAAAGGATAAAATTGCAGAGGTATACACTATATGTCATTACTTTTAGTTAGACCAGTAGTACAAAATGATTGGGAAATGCAAGGTTTAACTGGTATTTAACGGAAGACAGCATATAAAAAAGATAAACAGAGAAATATTAGAATATTATTTAAACAATATGCTCAGGGGCAAGAAGGTATGAGATAAAGTGCAGTGCGGTGTTAAAAAATCAGTTAAAATGTGTAATAGAAGGTAGAAGGTCGACTCACAAAAGAAGCTATAAAAGCATTGTTAAGGTAAGCAGAAGATGACAATTTTCCAGGATAGATGGTATTAGTTTTATTTATAGAAGTCATTAGATGATAAAAGGTTACAAATCATTACTAAATTGTATAGCAAATGGTTTATACCTAGTATGATTGATACTGGGTATAGTTATATATAAACTTACTTGGAAAAAGAGTAGTAAAGAAGGCTTCTTGCATTGAGCAGAGATACTTTAATGTGTTCCAAATTAGACGCTACAAGGTTGGAATACCTAGCAGGTGGACTCTACCTGAGAAGACACTATGGAAGTAGCAAAGGTTTTAGACAATGTAAAGGCCTTGGTAAAAAAGGTGTAAACCATCCCTGGCAAAGCAGAAAGACTTGACAGCTGTCTTGTCCCCCAGAATGACACCAGCTAAGTATACAATTATAAAAGCTGATTATCCTTTCTTTGAATCTTGGCATCAGTTTCAGTGATACTCAATACCACTCAACGCCAGTGTTTTTCCTGCCTTGGACACAAGCATAGCAAGATCAATCATGTGCTTCTGCACAGCCCTCTGGGTAAAGCACCTGAAGTCATTCGTATCCATGTGGACAACTACTAGGTGATACTTGTAGTTCCCAAAGTGAACAGTTCTTCCAGCTATGTTACATCTCAGATCTTGTTTCTAGAAAGACAGCTAACCTTGACTCTATTCATAGCTAGCCTTGTGAAGGTGGTGTTTGTACACCTTACAATAGAGTCATCTATTATTAAAATATTAACGTGGGTGAATGCAGTTTCAATGGGCCTTAAGCACTTGGAGACTGCACCCTTATGACTATTAGAAGCATATGTATTAGCTATTGACAGAGGATGAAGGTGGATGCGTTGCGTGAACCAATCAATGAGGTTTTCTAGTCTTTAGACTGGGGGGCTGCAGCAGTGTTCTTTTAATAACTGGACAGTGGGGGTGCTCTGTGCTGTAGATATGTGTTTGTGTATGTCTATGTCTGTTCAAAATCCTTATACTTCTCATAGTATTTGTGTGTGTGTGTGTGTGTGTGTGTGTGTGTGTGTGTGTGTGTGTGTGTGTGTGTGTGTGTGTGTGTGTGTGTGTGTGTGTGTCTGTATGTTCAAAATCCTTATACTTCTCATATATTTAATCATAGTTTTATATAATCATGAAGCATTTGCTACACTGTCTCTAAATAACTAGTGCTATCAGGCAAGAGCTGAGTGCGATTCCATAAAGGTCAGAGTAGGGGATGATGGGGTATGATAAGACAAATTAGCTTAACACTCCACTCTTTATACAACACAGAAGGACATAATGAATTAGACTTGAAAATGATGATGATATAAGCTGTAGCTAAAGGGTAAAAGAATATGAGATACGATTACTGTAGTGTCTGGACACAATAAATAATAGCGACAACAGTCACATGTAAAAAATGTAAAAGTGAGCTCAATATGTATAAAAATTAAAGTTAACAGTAACAAATAACAAATTTAAATCAGATATTCTTGTCCAATAGTTTCATGTGCCATAACTAAGAATAACAGCTTTAACAGTGAAACTGTCAGCACAATCATTACAAATGACATCAAGTGTAATCAGCAGCTATTAATAGGTTATATATAACCACTGTTTGTGTTATTTATTACTCTTTGCCACACACTGTTCTCATTTTTTTATATTAACAGTACCATTACCTTTTTCATATTTGATGCTGTATGCTTTCATCAGATGCTAGGATTGCTAAACCTGAATTACATTTTTTTTGCACAAATCCTATCTGATCTAAATCCTTCATCACCAACCAGGTTTACTTACTTGTTTAATTTGTATCCTCTTGTTCTGCATTCAAAGGTGCCAGCACTTCACTATACCCTTTTGGCACACTATTTGTGTTTCTGTATTTGCTTCTGACTCAGCATGCTAAGTGTTTTCAGGTGTGACATTATTTGTAGTAGCATTCAGGTTGCACTTTATAAGCAATCATCTCATAACTTTTATTAGAAAAGGCTCACCTTAGCCCAGGGACATGCAAGAAATAAGTGTGCTTGTGACTCATGCAATATTCATTTTAACAAAGCATTATGCCCAACATTGACATGAACATACTTAAGGCAGAATTTACATCTTTTGGAGTCCAGTTCCAAAAGTCTTGCTCTCAGTGGAAGTAACCACTTACACTGTGAGCAGGTCTTTTGCAATGTGGCCACTGGTATAAGCATGTTTATAGAAGGGGCCTTACACTGAAGAAAATCACTTACAGTGAGAGCAAGTCTTTCGATATCAGGGCAAACTCACACTGAGAGGAACTCTTTTGGAATTTGGCCCACAGTATTACATTCATAGTTGATAGGCTGTGGTTTCCCTCATTCATTGCCAGAGCTAAGTTGCCCTATATAATGTATGATAAATTAAAACATATAATATTAGATTCACTTTGTTTCATTTTGGTCTTCAGCTCCATGTCCATACCCAGATCTGCCTCAGGAGAGCAGTAGGCTTCACTAACGTAATATATAATTTGTTGTACCATTATAAGCTGTCAATTACTTTACTTGTTTACGTTCAAATATCACAGCATGATAACAACACATCTGACTACGAACTTGGTTAAAGAATTTTTAAAAATAAACAATGATGTTATCATTCAAAACTTTATTCAAGGTTTCCAAAAACAGTCTATTAAATTACACTCTCTGATGATGATGTTATAACTCTATTACATAAAGAAATGAACAATATAATTTACATCAAAGTTATGAACAGTAATCAATGAAACATCTTTCTTTGGATGAAATACCTGTATGGCTTTTCAAGAAGTGCCGTATTATTTGTATCTAATTTCACAGTTCAAGGCTTAATAAAAGCTTACAAGCAATTAGTCCTCAATGGTCTCCCTACTGCCAGTCAGAAAAAATATACCTACCCAGTAAATTGTCAGGTTTTCTCTTAGAATGAGACACATAATCTTAAGATAATGTTTAATGAGATTCAGAAACAAAGTGTGCAATGTATAATGCTGGTGCACACAAAAAATAGCTGAAAAAATATCACCATGACTCAAAGACTATTCTAAAAACAGGTAAATATCCATACACCAACATGAGCAGTATATTTGTCAAGAGATCTTTGTATTACCTGTGGACACACTTCATGTGTTATCTGTGACATGTGACCATGTGTTCAAGCTATCCTTTTCACCTAGAGATGACCCAACAGATGGACATGGCCCGCACAAACACAGACTGTCAGGGCTCCTGTCTGGTGCAGCAGGTAATGCAAATTCTTGTTGCCCCACTGTACTGGGATCATTGGGGCCACCTGTAGGGGTATTATGAAGGTCCCCTATATAAAATGGATGCCTGGTACCAGCTTGCCAGGGTGGTGAATGAAGCTACTGGCCTTGTCTGGAACAGTAAGCAGTAATGGCATAAATATGTTACCCTGAAGAGGAGTTGCCCCGACATTGTCTGTCAATGTGAAGAAGAGTTTATGGAGGGACAGCCATCTTTTATTGTAAGCATTCTGTTCTTGTGCCTATAGATGGCATTGCCTTCTGCTGTTGGGGTTATCGATTGTTTTATATTTTATAGCACAACAGGAGGTTGGATAAAAAATGGATCACCAACCAAAAGCAGGACTGGCTGTCTAGGTGGTGGGGACAAGTGTAGTGAATTGCTCTAGGTAATGTAATATTCTAATAAACTGTACCAAATACAACTAAACTGTTATATCTTTGTCTTTTTGTCTTTTTTTTATTCCATTTCCTTTTTATTGCTGCGTTTTGTTGCTTTGTTTTCTCCACTTATTTTCTTCTTCTGCAGGATCAGCCACACTGCAGTTAATATGAGGAGATGGCAAAAATGCTCTGCACCAACTGCTTTGCCCCTATCAGTCCCCAGTCCTTATCAGTACTCTTCTGTATGTTTTTCCATTTCATCCTCCCCACCGTTCCTAGCTGCCTTGTTTAACCATTTTATTTATATTAGTATAATAGCATCGGTTGGAACTTTGTTGTGCTTCCCTTCTATGAGATGCCTACTGAGCCCATATAACAGCTATGGGGCATACCACTGGACACACCATCTGCATGCCTGTTTCCCTGGGTCATGAGATCATTTATAGCATGGCTGTTTCAGCTGCATGCTTAATGTTGTTATCTTGCCTACAAAGATTCATTATATAGTACTGTCCCCATCATTATCAAACCATGGCAGCATTCAAGCATGCCTAAACCTTGCTGGACTGCAGTTCACTAACTTAATTGTATTATTTACCACTGTGCAGTCATGTTATGCTTTTTTTCTGAATAACCCCTCTCAATTTTCTAGGGCTTCACAAAGGAAAATATAAAACGAAACAAGATAATGGGGGTTTGTGATAGCAAAAGTTGTTCAGTATGTAAATCTATAAAAAGTGTAGAGTTTCATACATATAAATATTTAATTTATTGCTGATAAACAACAAAGAGATATAAAACATCATACATTCCACATTTCTGAACAAACTGAGAATAACCATAAATCATGATAGATGGGTACCTCAAATACAAAATTTGTCCAGCATACTCCTGTCTACAGAACAAATGCAATTCTTCATACTTGTTGTTTTTTACAACATTTTCCTACAAAAAATAAATAAATAATAAGTGCTAGAGAGCATGTTTTGTGACTTCTTACATGGTCAGGCATCAGGATACCAGTTCTTTATCTACTCTGTACATTTTACATATCTGACACCAGACCTCCACATAATCATATATCTATTATCATTATAAATAATATTTATATGACCATGCATGTATATGTCTGTGAGTCTGTGTGTGTATGTGAGCAGTAATGCATGAGGTGGCATGCAAGAGCATTTCAGGCTTATGCCTCTCATAACCCTGTGAATATGATAACATCTGTACCATGCAAATTCCCAAGTGTCTCACTGTATTTTTTATACACTGAAGTTTAACTAACAGAAACATTTATGCACATTTTTCATTTTGCCTTATAACAGTTCCTCTGCTTCTGAGAAAGTAAAAACAAATAACATTCTGTCTATATTTAAATATGACTGTTGCATTCATGATCTTGCCTAAAGACATTGGCATTTTGTCAGCATTGTATCAAAATAGAATGTAGGCATCTATAAATATTTTTCCCCATAAAAATAAATAAATAAATGTTCAGTGTATTCATTTAATGGGCTTGCCTGCCAATAGTAACATTGTCATTGTACCACACTGAAAAAAATGAATAATTTTGCAGTTGCCATGTAGAGATTTTGCATTTGACGTATGAAATCATAAATTCTGATGGAATAGTGTAATGCCACTGTAACAGCTTGTAAGGTGGAATTCTAAGCAGATTGAAAATGTGTTTCCTAAACATTTAGAATTAATAAAGTTGTGAGATATATTTGACAGATTTCTGGCAAGACTCAAAGTGCAGCATAGAGAGTTAAGGCGGTGACTACCTAAGACGTTTTGGGACAACTTACAAAAGAAGGCTTCTGCCAAAAGGAACCACTGTCCTGACAAGCCAAGAGTGTCACACCCCAATATATTTATGACATAAAGGGTGGAGGGTGGTGAATTCAGAGGATCAAACCTACAGACTACTCCACCCATATGTCAGCACTAGGAAAATGCCATCTAATGTAGATCTATATATACAACATCATGGCTCCTCATTAAGTATGCATCTAATACTCCAGCACTTGCCAAATTGCAATCAGATGTGAGGCAATTGTAAGGTAACACTACCCAACCCCATTATGCCCACTAATGCTTTGTGCCATGTTGATCATGGCCCACTGTCAGTTTCTAATGGTGCTTATTATGCATACAGAAAAGGGAAGAAACAAAACACTGAGTGGGAGGAGAAACTGGGAAAATGAGGTGGTGGGGTCATATGAATAACAAAGGGAATACTACATTACAGATATGCTTTGGAGATCAAAAGAGCAAAGATGATTACTAAGTCTGATTAAGTTATAAACTAAAAGCATATTCTGCAGTTATCATAACTTGTAACTACATCACCAAGCTCCGCTTCCAATCTGATGTCTCTTACTTTTAATTGTCTGTCCATGAGAATTGTGAGTCCCTACTAGGGAACACTACTAACTCGCTGTATATAATCACTTTGTTTTTATAATTGTTTGCTAAATTCTCTGTAATCTATGTAAGTTTGTCTATGTGGAGCTTTTCTCCCAGGGCCTCCGCTGAAAATGGACATGTATCCAGTCGGATTATCCCGGTAAACAAATGTAAAATAAATAAATAATAAATAAATAAGTCTCACATTTGTACAGCAGATGATGCAGGACTTATACAAACTGCACATAACAAAAAGAACTGTTTACTAGACCACTGCAGAGAATATGCAACAAAATGCACAGTGAGCTAGAAATAAAATTATACCCTGTTTTTTTGGACTAGTGGGCAGATATTCATAGGCAGTTTCTTTTAATAAAACTGGCCACAATAATAGGCAGCTGTATACAATGATACTTGCTGTAACAGCCTATAAAACACAATGCAATACTGCAAAAATGCAAAGAATATTTCAGGGAAAATGCCTTGGCATATGATGATGCCCACTTTAGTAGAGTAGGAGGTTTCTGCGATGGTATATCTGATTCTGCACACCAATCCATGCATGCACACCAGTCTACTTTATACTTACCCAAATGTCTTACATAGTGGTTTTGCCAATTGTTTTGAAACTAGGTGTAGCAATGCTATCTCTCAATATTAGGCAGCATTCTTCCTCATTTATGGTCATTCTCTGAGGAATATGTAGTTTTTTTTTTGAATTGCTGACATTTGCGATGTTGCTATAAGCTCTTGGTAGCACCTTAATCCTAAGTGTAAATTGCTTTGATTTGATTTTTTTTCTCTTTCATCTTATAGTCATCTAATGAACTCCCTCAACTCCATTTGTATACAGTGTTGTTCAGAGGAAGTCATTTAACCACACAGTGCTTTTTGTTTGCCTCTGAAAAAGAGATGCTTATGTACTGAGGCTCTTAGTAGTTAAAATCAATAAATTAAAAAAAATCAAGTTTATAGCTATAGTAGTTATAATTCTGTTTTTAACTTTCAAAAAAGAGCTCTGGGGATGGAGAATCATTTTTCCTCCAAAGGTGGTAAGTGCCTTTTAAAGTAGTAAATGCATCTCAAAGTAGTTGCAGTAGTTGCATTTTTACTAATGTTGTTTTTCCATTTCTTTTTCAGTTCTTTAACAGAACTCCTTCTGAATAGCCAGATATACAAAGTATTATATATAAAATGTATAAGCTTTCTATGTTTTAATAAGTTGTTTATGACAGGAGATTATGTTGGAGTATTAGTGTTTTAAATAAATATTTCTTTAATAGAGACTTCATATTTTTATTTTAAGATTTCTATATGTTGTATAGTGGGGTGTATATTACATTATAAAACTTTCAAAAGTTCGAACGTCATATGTTCGACATAATTTGATCCAACTTTTAAAAGTTTGATTGTTTCAGTGGAGATCTCTATACAGTGCAGAATGGGAAGATTTCACTTTCCGCACTGTAGTGCGATATCGGAGTTGGTATATTTAAAGAGCAGGGGGTGTGGGGGGTGCAGAGGAGCTTGCCCCCCTGCTTTAAATGGTCAGGTATTTTTTTTCTGTTTATTTTTTTAGCTTTTTGGACTGTTAAAAGTTCGATCATATGGGTTCGACTATATGACGTTCGATAATGTAATATGAACCGGTATAGTGATATGTTTTCTTTATTTAACCACATTTTTTCATGCATTTTTTAACTGGTTGAATAATCAGAATTTAACCGTAACTCTATTTTTTAAACTGAAGTTATAGCATATGTTTATAGGTCTGGAAATCCTTTCCAGTATCTTTCCATTCTTTTACATAATGTCCCAAAGCTATTCTAGATTTGATGTGGAGCCATAGGAACTTCAAATGTTATTGAATGATTTCATGTGTTCTGTAGGAAGAATTAAATGAACAGCATTTGGGGTCAATAACTGTTCTTATTAGAATTAACATATCTTCCATAGAAAAGACTAACCTGGAGATTCAATAATCTCTGTGTAGGTTTTGCACGAAGCCTACATGGAGTTTACATGTTTGCACAGTGAGCAGCAGTGCTAAGTACATATTCATGCCATGTACCACATTTAAATGTAAACAAGTGTGATTTTTTTGGCTAGCAATAGTGTTGCTGGCCAGGAAACTATGTAAAGCAACAAGGATGGCAGTATACATGCATGCATGTTTACCTACGGGCAAACTAGGTCTGCGGGATTGCACAGAATGTCAGAATGATTATAAGGGTTAATAATATAGCAGTGTATATGGTCCAAACACATTACAGGACAGTGTATACAGTGCAGAGTATTGTGGAATCCCATTTCAAGCATTCTGTGCAAAAGTTGTATAAATGATCCATAATGGCTCATGAACTGCCATTTAAAATAAACAGTCAGGGAAAGTGCGTGTATCATATAGGGGCACACAAATGAATGGTATGAATGAACACAGGGAAAGAAGAGAAGTGAAACATCTTAATGTACAGCAGATGAGGGCATGTCAGTGAAGACAGTTGTTGCAGGAGCACTAATCACATAACTTACCTCTCTGGTCTATATAAAAAGACACATCACTAAACTGTCAGATTATGTGTCTCAGGAAGGTATGACACTAGCCCTAAGCAGCAATCTACCTTCACCTAGGATGATGCCACAACAGTGATAGACTTCAACAAATGGCTTAGCTTCTGGTGTCAATCCAGGGGGATCCATTATCTCTCAGCCTCGACTTACATGGTCAACAAGTCATGCTGCTTTACCAGAGATGGTCTGAATTTGTGTCGTCTAGGCTGTTGGATACTGCAAAGGTGCTTGCCTCCCCCATAGTGTATTTGTTAGGCAATGTGAAAGCAACAAAAGTTCCGACATATCAACATCCATTGAAGGCAAAATCAAAGTTCTGCTGATTAATGCTAGGAATCTAAACATGAAGTACACCAGAGGAAATGGCTAACCTGCTAGCTGACAGATTTGGTGCAAACTTCAACTCCCTGGCCCCACCAGCCATACTCCAAAGCATAATTGGCATGAGTCACCTGTCTAGTATCTCTAGACATCAGGTCATATCTGCACTTTCCAAGGCTGAAAACCTCAGTGGTACCAGATATCATCCCAGGTTGCTTACTAAGCAATGTAAAACAGGACCTAGTGGACCAATTGAGTGTCCTCTTTAACCATAGCCTGAGAACTGGCTTTCTTCCAGCATAGTGGAAAGTAGCAGCAGTAATCCCCTTGCTCAAAATGGGGCCATCAAACAACCCTGCGAACTATAGGCCTATAAGTCTAACTAGTCCCATCTGCAAGGACATGGGAAAAATCATCATGGACCTTATCAACAAGGACATAGGTGACCTTCGAACTGTAGACCAAACTCAATTTAGCTTTGTTAAGGGTAAATCATGCTTATAAAACCTAGCAGACCACTTCAAGAAAGTCACAAAAGCCCTGGATGAATGTAAGACAGTGCATATCTGGCCAAGGGTTTTGACACAATCCCCCATTCAGGTACCATTAAAAAACTCTTCCGGTTGAAGATTAATCCTTACATTGTTAGATAGTTAGCCAACTGGCTCACCAACAGAACACATACTGTCAAAGTTGGTGACTCAACCTCTACCAGTAGAGCCATCACCACTGGCATATCACAAGGATATTTGCTGGGCCCTTTACTGTTTGGAATGTATTTCTCAGAAGTCCAGGCTCAGGTAGATGACCTTTGGCTTACCACGTTTGCTGATGATTGCAAATTGGGTGCAATCCTTGAGTCGCCCAATGATGTTAACATATTACAGGAGGGGCTAACACAGACAAATGATTGGTTCCAAAGCCACATGGTCTAAAACTAAACGCAAAAATGTGCCATTATTATTGCTTTTTGCAAAGGAGAATTCCCCACTAACTAAAGTATTGACAACCCTCCCCAAGCTCAAACCCAGTGGTGCAAGACTTGGGAACACAGGTAGATAGCAATCTGAACTTCAGCCACCAAGTTTTCCCAGTGGTAAGAAAAGCCTTTTACATCATACACCTCATAAGTCAGAGCATCACATCTAGGTCTGAGGATGTTATTACACCACTGTATTCGACCCTCATCAGAACACTAATAAAGTACAATGCTCCCTTTTGCATGTACCTCACCAGACACCTGCAGTGGTTGTAGAGACCACAGGGGTTTGTCAACAAGAAAATACAGGGCCTACAAACCATGCCATGATGTACGTGGATAGACTGAAAGCCCTGTCACTGTACACTGTATCATATAGGATGCTGAAGGGTGACTGGTGCCTGGCCTACAGACCAGTCTGACCATTTCCTGATGGAAGTGCTGCACATCTGCAAATCTAAAGGCACAAGAGTCACTCACTCTAGGGATCTTAACCTAGGGTGTGACAGTAACAGAACTTGCTTGAGAGACAGCTATAGCGGATGATATCAGCAGAATCTGGTGAGAGGAAGATGGTAATAGCAGTGTCCCACATGCTGGTATACAATGCTCTCTCTAATGTCAACCAAGTGAACAAACACACACACAAACAAACACACCAGCTGACTACAGTGAGAACAGAACCCCTACCTATCAAAGTGCATAGACTAGAGATCTCCATATTTAATGCAAAAAGCCACAACACAAGTCTGACTTTTACAAGGCTGCAGGACAATTTACAGTTGATGATATCAGCAATGGATGTTGGAAAGAAGATGTTGGGAGGCCTGCAGAAATGGATGTCTAGACATGTCCAACTGTCAAAATACTGGTAGTGTATGGGATTCTAATGATGACTGCAGAATACACAATTATGATCTTATGACTAGACAAACAGACACACACACACACACACACACACACACACACACACACACACACACACACACACACACACACACACACACACACACCAGTGAGTTTACAGCCTCCTACCTAAATAAGTACACTGGCTAGAAAACTGTGTATTTAACACAAGCACCATGCCTGAAGTCTGACTTCTACAAGGATGCAGGACAATTTATACTGGATTACATCAGCACTGGATGTTGGAGAGATGTAGGGAGACCTGCACGAAATGGATATGTAGGCATATCCAACTGTCAAAATATTGTTAAAACATGGGATTATAGTGGTGACTGCAGGATACTCAATTATGCTCTTTTGACTAGACAGACAGACAGATACACACACACACACACACACACACACACACACACACACACACACACACACACACACACACACACACACACACACCAGTTGACTGCAGTCAGAACAGAACCCCTACATATCTAAGTGCACTGAGCAAAGAACTCAGTACTTTATGCAAGTGCCATAGCACAAGTCTGACTTTTACAAGGCTGCAGGACAATTTATAGTGGAAGACATTAGCACTGGATGTTGGAGAGAAGATGTTGGGAGGCCTGCATGCAATGTGTAGCTAGCCATGTCCAACTGTCATGATATTAAAGTTCTGGACATTACCAAATTGATGAGTGTGCAATGTGTAGTATTTGCTGTTGTGTTTCCAGTGCACAGGTATACTTTGAGAGACAGCTACAAAGTACATGCAGACAGCTGTCCACATTACTACACATATTGGAAAATCTGAATGTGTATTGTCATTATAAATATGTGCATGGTGTATAAGAATGCATTTGCTATTTATTTCTGTAGTGTAGTTGATATATTTGGGAACAAGTACTGAGAGACCACATTTGCAGTGCATGGGGGAGGTAACAGATGGCTGCAGTGTAAATATGTGCTCTTTTTTTTTAAAGTACCTTTTTTGTGTTTTTATCATGTACTTTCATGGGATGAAAAACAAAAGGACAGTACACCAAAATAACATATGCTTAATAATCAGCATCTTCTTTTGGCTGTTCCCGTTAGGGGTTGAAACAGTGGATCATCTGTTTCCATTTCTTCCTGTCCTCTGCATCTTGCTCTGTCACACCAACTACCTGCATGTCCTCTCTCACCACATCCATAAACCTTATCTTAGGCCTTCCTCTTTTCCTGTTACCTGGTAGCTTTATCCTTAGCATCTTTTCCCCAGTATACTCAGCATCCCTCCTCAGCACATGTCCAAACCAACATAATCTTGCCTCTCTGGCTTTGTCTCCAAACCTTCCAACCTGGGCTGACCCTCTAATAAACTTATTCCTAATCCTGTCCACCCTCATCAAACCCAGTGCAAATCTTAACATCTTTAACTCTGCCACATCCAGCTCTAACTCCTGACTTTTTGTCAATACCACTGTCTCCAACCCATATAACATAGCTGGTCTCACTACCCTCTTGTAGACCTTCCCTTTCACTCTTACTGGTACTCGTCTGTCACAAATCACTCCTGATACTCTTCTCCACCCACTCCATCCTGCCTGTACTCTCTTCTTCGCCTCTCTTCCACACTTACCATTACTCTGAACTATTGATCCCAAGTATTTAAACTCATCCACCTTCACCACCTCTACTGCTTGCATCCTCACCATTCCTCTATCCTCCCTCTCATTCACACTCATATATTCTGTCTTAGTCCTGCTGAGCTTCATTCCTCTTCACTCTAGAGCATATCTCCATCTCTCCAGGGTCTCCTCCACCTGTTCCCTACTCTCACTACAGATCACAATGTCATCTGCAAACATCATAGTCCACGGGGACTCCTGTCTGATCTCATCTGTCAACCTGTCCATCACCATTGCAAATAAGAAGGGGCTCAGAGCTGATCCTTGATGTAATCCCACCTCCACCTAATAATTCTTAATAATGCTTAATACTTGGTAATACTTTCTATAGTGCAACACTGAGCAGCTGGTTTGAGTAGATGATGGCAAAGTGTTTGCGCATGTGAGATACACATTTCTACTGCATTCCCTGTTTGCACGTAGTTAAGTGGCAAGCAAACATAAGCCTCATTGCTGCAACTATGAGAGTTCTCAGTACTGAGTGTATGAAACATATATGCTGTTTAACTGACTCTGTGGCAGCAGGTGTAAATGTATTGACACATTTATTTTGGAGCCCAGATGATGTAGGGTTCAAATCCAAGTATGTGTAATAGCTTTAAATAAGTATTGATAATGCATGGAGGTAACAGCACCATTGAAGAGCCATTCACCATCCCTTGGCATTGGTGTGCGATACCAAACTCTGCACAAACACAGAAGACAAAAAGTTAAGGGCTGCATTGCTTTTTTTTAACTTGTGTGTTGTGTGTGATTCTATTCTTTGACCAGATTAAAGGTGTTAAAATGGGGTAAATAGGAAAGTGATGAAATGGGGGCAACTGGGGGGAGAGAACAAAGGGAAAGCAATACAAGCATGTGCAGGAGGGAGGGAGAAAAGAACCATAGCTATCCACTTCTTCAACAGTATAAAATGAAAATATTTACACAATATTAGCTGAATTTGGACTGTCACCTCAACAAAGAGGAGTGACAACAATGCAGTCATGTTGTATAACCTAATGGACAAAACCAAGTGTGTCAACAAGACACGTGTGAACTTGAGAGCTATGTATGGGATGATTTTTTTTAACTTCAGTAAGAAAGGAATGTTGGGTAAAGGACATATGTATTTATGGATCAGGTAAGTAGAGTAGGTGAGGAAGCAGATGCAAACCAGCAAGACAAAAGACACAGGGACAGTGAGGGACACAAAAGGTTGGGGGACACCATTCTTCACCCACAGGACTGTTATCACCGTCCCCTTACTCTGCTGGCTGCTGGAGTGCTTGACTTCTCCTCCAATGAAAGAAGTGAGAGAGCAGCCTCTCCATACAGAGTAGGCATGCACCAATGGTGCTGTGCATGACCCTATCCACCAACCCTGGTTACTCTTGGCAGGTGATAAAATCCCCACCTCCACACTACTCCCAAAGAGTACCACAGCACCAGCTGCCGGAGTAGTGCTACCTGAGAGCGCAGGTAGTGCAGGGGCAGCAGAGGCAGTACTGCCAGGTTGTGTGCCAGATGTGCTGGACGTTGATGCCAGAGCCAGTGGAGAGGGGGCAGGCTGGGGCCACTGGGGCTGGCCTATTCTTTGTGCTGTAAAGTATTTTTGATTGGTTAGAGCTGGATGACATGGAAACATTTTGACAACACAAAGAAAAAAAAAGAGATGAGGGTCAGGGTAAGTGGGAAAAAAAAGAGATAAAATTAGTACCATCATGTGTCACCTCCAATGCATTATCACAATAATAACAGTATTTTATCTGAAATTTTACTTTTAAGTAAACTTCATAACAACTACAAACTATAATTAAGGATTGCTCAAAGTAATCCTTGCAATGTGCAGATATTGCACACATGCTTGGTCCAGTTATACAGATTACGTTAACACCAGGGCATTTATGCCCCTTGTGTAGGAATTAATTTATGCAATATTTTTAAAGGATTGTACTATTTTATACTTGTTACTTGTGGTATCTGAACCCACAATGTCTGACTGTAGTCTTATACTTGACTCCTACTGTTGGTTTGTGCTACAGAATGAATCATGCATGCTTGCTTCTACAGTTAGAATATGCACGCTTACTTTGCTCTAATTGTATGGTAAAGAAATTTGTTAATTTAAAAGCTACAATAATACTTCTGTTGTGCTGCATACATGCCCCTTGCTTTCCTCAGTCTCTCTAGATGCTCAGTATGTGCTTCCCTATTTGCAGTTCTCTGCATTAGCTGTGGAATGAAGAAAAGAGCAGTCATAAACGTAAAATGAACTGCAACACAGGGACCACGAACACCACAGGATCTGAACCAACATAAAAACTTTATTCGGCTACCTCGGCCTTTCACCTTCTTGGAATAATTAATCCGATTAAATGCTATTCACTTTATACACCAAGTACTTCCAATTAACCAAAGAAACTCCATCAATTAAATGATTTTCAAAATTTAAACACTTAAAGCTATAATGACAATAATCATAAACTGAAAAACATAAATATTAGTTACATGAAATTCGCAATAAATACACATACTATTATGTACCTCTCTATAATAATCAACTAATGCCTTATATAACTGTCATGATGTGAAAATATATATTATTGTTATTATTTTTTAATTTATATACATATGTTTATGTGCAAAATAAACATTCTTAGTAAATATTCATGTGCTTATTTAATCTAATGGCAGTAATTTTAAAAACGTTTAGATATATTATTGTTACGTTATCATTTATAATGTTATATTACTATCTAAGTTCATCCCCCTGGGGTACAATGTTCTATAATTAATGATCATTCTGCATTCTAACTTATTCAGTTCCCTTTTGAAATTTCCACCATCTGTAACACAGGGTCATGCTAAAACACTAAAGAATAAACTATTTGCCGCTCCCCCGTGTGCAGATATAAAATAACCAGCTGCTGGACTATCCATGTTCCATCTCCTTATATCCCCCAAATGTTTCATCTAATGTACCTTGACTTTCCTCTTTGTTCGCCCAATATACCAACAAGTTCTACTACGGTCGCATCCAATGATATATATACTACTGAACAACTACTCCAAATGAATTGTCATTAATGAATGATCATTAATTATAGAACATTGTACCCCAGGGGGATGAACTACTTTAATAAAACCTTTCTTACTACCATCATGCATTTTGTATTTAATGTTTTGTTATCCAATTAAAATATTCTGTAGCTCTCTACTTCCTACCATTAATTATATTACCATCCAGGTTCTTAACTCTGCTGCACACTGAACAGTTACCACAAATGTGAAGAAAAGAGAAGAGCATTAGGCATACCAGTCTATATTTAGTTTATATCTATTATAAATGTTCTTTATTAGTATAATTACACACCTGTGGGATATTACTAGTTCTGAACTCATCCATCCACTGGTTGAGTTTATCTGTCTTGTACCTTTTAGGTCATTAAAGTAATGCTTACAATGCTGTCCAGTGCGTGGAATGCCAGTTACACTGGAGACAGCCTTGGCCAGACTATTCCAAGCCTCAGACTTGTACTGGGAGTCTGTATAATCCCACTGAAAAGTATTCAGCTGTGGTGCTTTACAAGGAGTCCATTAAAGACTATGGACTCCTCAACACCACACCTCTGCACCCTAAATCGGACACATTTCCTTCTATCACCAGACATGTCTGACCAGAGAGAACATCAAAAGCTAATAATGATTTCCTTCCAATTCCTGTTATTGCTTTTACTGGTAGTGTACAAGCCCAAACAATGATCCCAACCACATCTGAGAGATGTTAAGCGAAGAGTAACAGTGCCAGAGAGGAAAGCAGTTTTTTCAATGGGAAAGTTAATATGACAGTTGTCTTTGGTTTGAGGGTTGTTTGCTGCTCTGTTAGGTGATTTCACTTTGCAGACATGTACTGGGGGCATACATTTCATGACTTGACACATTTTTGGTTTGGCTCTATACACTGATAAAACTGATTTTTACAATGTGGGATTCTAACCTATGTATAACAGACAAAATATTTTCTTCCATAGTGGTGATCTTCCATCTTTGCCACAGAAGAACTGCTTCTCAGACTTAGTCATGAATTATTTATAAATACACATGACAGATTGAGGGGTTAAGCATGTATTTGTGTGACCTGACAAGGTCCTGGTTTAAACATTCGTGTGTCTAAGAGTCTTATTGAAGTTTGAAGGCCATCCAAGGCCAGATAGCACAATTATAATTGCAAAAACATAGTAGGCAGTATACTATCAGTCATACATATAATTCATATGACCTCCACTGCTATACATAGTTATTGTTATTTATCATTATGTTTAATTTTTCAGTGACAGTTCATATAAAGTGAAATGGAACAACAATAAAAATGTCTGGAATGCCCTGTATTAGAACTAAGGACATCTGTATTGCAGCCAACACTTATACTTGTTGCCACACGATTAGTTAAATAACAGTTGTATATTTTCCTATTCATTAATATAAAATGAAATGGAACAACAGTAAAATATGTTGAATTTCCTGTATTAGAACCCAGGACCATCTGTATTGCAGCCCTACATTTATATCTGCTGCCCCAAGAATAGGTAAATAGTTGGATATTTCCCTATTCATTATTATCCTCTGTGTATTAACCACAGTACAATGACACTTATGTTTGTAAGATACCCAATATACTTGATATAATGTATCTGTTTTGGCATTGTTGACTGTCTGCATTCTATCTGTAGGTGTTCTGGGCCTGCAGGTGTTGGAGAAGATTACTAACTACTTTTGAATGCCGCTAAGAGGTGTTGTGTGATGGAAAGCAAAAAATCCAAAAGTGTATCCTTTAAGTCTAGAATGTATGCATCCTGTCTGCAGGTGTTCTGCCTGCTACATGCATGGCCATTCCTTCAAATCTGAGCGATTGTGAGTGTTGCACAAAAAAAAAAAAACAAGTAAAGCCAAACCTGTTTTAGCCTTGTAAGTAGTGTTTATTAGGTTTCATCCTTAAAAGACAAAGGGGAACTTGAAATCTGACCTACAGATAGTACATGCTGTGTGGATTAACATGTTTAGCAGATGTGCTACACACACATGATTCACGGGTGTAGTTAATGTATTGGTTGTCAAAGAAGTACATTACATGACATTTATTGTGCTTAGCAGTTTCCCATTTTTGCACTAAGCTGCCCACCATGGAAATGCTGCCATTAAAAAAAATCTATAAAATAAGCATCACTACAAACTATATGTTAGAACACATGAAAAATGTTTACATAACTCTGTATTTGAACTGTCATACCAGTGAACCTTCAAAATACTGTAAGGGTGTCTTATCCCTCTTTGCCACAGAAACAGCTTTACAGCAGTCAATGAAAATCATTGTACATACAAGCAAGTCCAAAATCATCAACAGTATTAATAAGACAGATGGCACTTGTACACTTCTGATTTGTTTGTACATGTAATAATTTCAAATGTAGTACAATGAGTGATTACACAACCATTTTTGACCATTGTTTCAGAAAAGCAGCTCTGTCTTTTTTCTGTATGGTGTTCATTCTTCTCTTATCTGAGCAGTAATCTGAGACATGCAGTCCATAAGTCATTTTGTATCATTAATGGTCCTTAAAATGTGTGAGAATATTAAAGGAGAATAATATACAGGTTTCCACAAATGCAGGAAGGTTAGAAGTTACTGAATAGAAACTGTGCAATGTGTGCTGCTTACTAACATTTAAAACATTGATATAATAACTTCTATACTTTGTAAGTTGAACCTGGCTGACACACACACACTGGAGGTAAGGGTGTCTGAACTGCTGTTATGCTTCCTTCTCCCTACCAATAATCATTCACAGTGGCAATTCATTAGCAGCAAACACTGATGGAGTGCCTGCACTATGTTTGCAACTGTTACACAGAATCAAGAGTTTAGGATTCAGCAATTCTAATGAGTTCACACATCATTAGCATCTTCACTGTGCTCACAGTCCTGAATCTACACTATAAAAAGGTAATCATGTAGCTAGGGAACCTGAATGTGAGGAGACTTGTTTATGTGGATAACACAGAAGAAGATTACTATTATTTTGGATTTATCTGCACAGAAGACTACTGATCTTGATAAGGTATGATAGCATTTTTCAGTTATATAATGGATATGCCCAGATGATACTTAGAAAAATATTTTTATATATGCATTACCAAATACTACTTTTATCCATATGCACTTAGAAGTTTACTGATGGCATAGGCATTTTGTTCAGGACATGTTACTTTCTCAGATGCACAACCTTATTAACTTTCATCATAAGTGTTAATGTTACAACTGTTTCTCTTTACACTCTTCTATTGTTATTTCAGTGAAATATAAATGTCCCATATTATCAATGACACAGGGGTGTTAACCTTCTAGGTTGACCCATAGGCACCTCTAGGGGAGTGTTGTCCACAGGTACAGGTGACTGTCAATTGCATCAAAATGAATGTTCTGTGGTAAATGTGTATACATGTTCTTGGGACAGTTTCTTTGACAGCACTTATAATGATTCACTGAAGGTTTTATTCCTTTGTTTGGTAGCAAATGTTATTTGCCTTTTTTGAGGGTGGGAGAGCCATGTTTCATGTCTATGTTGGCACAAACAAAATTGTTTGCACAGTGGTTTGCTTTGCTATTGTTACTCTGCTTGTTTTGGATCCATCCTTACATTGTGTGTGACTGATATGCTACAACCACATAAATCCTTTTTTTGTATTTGAACATATTGAAAGTTTTTTGTTTCTCTAGTGAGTAACATTGAAAAACTACTTATGTGTTATATCAAAACATAGCTTTTATTTATGTGATATTTGTGTGTATTATCCTTCTTTTGTGTTTTATGTCACCCAGGCTATGGCACACAAGCATCCCAATCCCAGCAACCTCCCCCTTTCAATGACACTGAGAATGATGTCATTGTCCAAGCATTTAGGTGACATGGTGGCTTTCTGCATGAGAGAGGCTGTGGGGATATGTCTGGAAGAGTACAAAGTTGGCAGCAAATAGTGGACAATGTCAACACTGTTGGGGGCTGCAGCAGGACATATCATCCGGTGCATCATAAGGCCACTGACATGATTTCATAAGCCTGGAGGAGAGCAGCTGCAGTGGCCCATGGACAGATGGCTACTGGGGGAGGTCTGCTACAGAGCTAGCACTGACACCAAATGTCCACTGTCAGGGATCCAGTGGAGCATGTGAATGAGGTTGGTACTGCTGTTTCAGGGAGGACAAGTATGTCACAGGAGGAGCTTCCAGGTAGGCTTACCTATGTCAATATTTCCTTAATAGTAAAATAATGACGGTAATACTTAAGTTTGTTACCATTTATTTTTTTTGGGGTGGGCTAGTTATCAAGATCAATACAGTTAACAACACATTCTGGTTCATTACACATGGGTTTGGGGTGCATGTGTCATCCAGGTTTCTGTTAAATATATTGTTAATGGGCATATAAAGGGCCAAAACTTTTTCACCCCCTGTTACTATTAATTGTGATAATGATGTCCTTACCTTTTGCTTAACTTCTTCCAGGACCATACTCCCTAGCAAGTCTGGAGTCATCTGCACATGGTAAGCCAAACATTTTTATTTCAGTACTGATGAGCAGTTGACTGAAATATTTATTTTATGTGTATGTGTGATGTGAGTGTCAGGGCTGCGTGTGTATTGCTGTACTGTCTGTAATAGTGGCACCACTGTTGGTTTGTTAGCATATATTGAACTGTAGTAGTGTAGCTATTAATTTCTTTCCTGTGTATGTTGCTTATTTTCACAGGTGATCCTGATAGTGGTAGTGTAGGGCTCATGCCACCTGATGTCAGAGTATCACTAGACTGTGATGATGATGGTGGGCAAACACAGGCAGAGTCGGGGGGGCAAAGGATGAATCTGGCACTGAGGTTGACATTCAGCCATCCCCTGTAATTCCATCAGATAGAACCAGTAGGTCTATGCCAACCCATTCCAGTGAGCCATCAGATATTGGACAGGTGGAGGATGAGACACTCAATCAGGGTAGCGTAGTTACTGCAGCTTCACTGCCCGTTGACTCTGGCCATAGCCAAAATGTGGGTGAGGTGCCATGCAGGAGGGTTGTTAGGGGTGCTCAGAGGAGGCCTGCTGTCCATCCTCCAACTGATCCAGGTGTGTCTTTCCGTGCCACTCAACATATATCTAGGGCCATCATGGAGGTACAGGCATGTTCCAATAGGGCTTCCAAAGAAATTCTTAGGGCTGCAGATGTGGAAAAAGCTGACATGTGGGACTGCCTCCACAGTGTTGCCAATTCAATGGATCAGATGAATGACACATTGGAAAGAGCAGTGTCTGTGATGGAACGTCTGCTAGGAAGGAGGATGGCATTCATGTGGGCATAGGTCAGCCACATTACCCAATGTGGCTGTCCCTGATTATGCTCCCATAGTGGCACTGCTTCCATTGCTCCATCAGTGGTTGAGATGTCCACACCCAGATGAAGCAGGCCATGGGGTCTTGGTCCTGGTTGTATTCATGAGGAGAGCTCATCTTGCAGACATCAGTCACATTCAGGTAGCAGCAGTGCATCTGACCATGGGTGTGGATGTGTCAGTGAAACTCCTGGCAGAGCCAGTTCTCATAGATGGGTACGACAACAATGAACTGCCACCTCTACCATGTACAGCTCACACCTGTCCAACATACCAAGATGTAAAGCTAGCACAGAGCTTGGTTAGGTTCTTGAAGACAGTCACACATCAGTTTCACCAAGAGTGCCTATACAGACACACATGCACACACACGCACACACACACACACACACACACACACACACACACACACACACACACACACACACACACACACACACACACACACACACACATATCAGTTACATGGTTCAGTCATGAGGCTTAAAGCTCATTCTGTCACAGTGGCCATTTAATACTTTATCCAAATGTCTGACTGTTTCTCTTTCTTACTCACATGCACTCACTTACCTTTTGTGTCAGCCTAGGCTTCCTTAACCCCCCCCCCCCAAACACCCTGTGCAAGAGAAGATGACTGTGCCATATCCTTGTTTTCTAATGTTTGGATTCTGAGATATACAAACTTTGTGGCTGATGCTCAGGGTGCATGGCTGACAGTGTTTAGTATATATGTTTGTGATGCTGTTTTACTAAATGTACTGCTTTCTTACAGATTTTTGTAATGTGTACATGCCTCCCACACTCTTACAGCAAAAAACCTGGACCAAGCCATAAAAAAGTGGGACAAAGGCTGAATAGGGAGACTTTTTAAACATTTTGGTCTTACAAAGTTAGACAGTTGATAGAATCAGTTTTTGCATCATTATTTTTAAGATTTTTCTGAGGGATATGAAGTCTAAAACTGAAATGTGTGTCATTAATTTCTAACTTCTCTCTTTGTTAATTTGTCAGTACAAACGTATGAGGCCAAACTGAGGACATTCGGTGACCATCACTACTTTTGAGAGGTATGAATGCGTGAATCTTTGATGCCTGAGGCCTATTACTTGAGAATGAACACATCTTTTCACATAAGTCACTGCTGTCACATCTTGAAGTTGTTGATGTAAACATCAGCCACCTTTGACTTACTTACATTACCAAGTAACAGTATGCAAGGCTATGCCATTCATTTGTATTATTACATATTTTTTGTTCTATTCCAGGTTCAACACTTACCTTGTAAATCTGGAAGCTGCTACAGTTTTAGCTCAGGGCTGCCTCTTCCTGATGCTATGAGTACACAGCCATTACATGGGTAAGCAAAGGTTGTGAGCATTGTCTGGCATCAATGTTACTATATGTATGTGCATAGAATGAAGGCTTTAGCCACTTATGTGGTGAGCGAGTTTCCTATGCATTGCCTCTTAGTCGATGCAAGAGCATATTGTGCATGCCTATGTCTGCCTACACACACATCAGTTGCTGGTTCCCCACCTGACTCCTCACCTGCTTGTGGCTGTGGTGACCTAACCAGGGGTAGTGGTGGTGGGATGTATGCCTCTTCCCTTGTTGATCCTACTAAAGCTGTTTTCTCAGGATGATGTTGTGAAGCATGGCACAGATGGTGAAGATTTCAGTACATGTATGTGGATTATACTGCAGAGCTCCCCCAGATATATCTAGGCACTGGAACCTCAACTTCAGCAGCCCAAACACATGCTCTGTGATATTTCTGGTTTTAGCATGTACCTCATTATGGAGTTCAGTTGGTGTGTGCACATATCTGATGGGTGTCATCAGCCACGGTTGCAGTACAGAACCTGTATCCCCCAGTAAGTGACTCTGTGGGATACCACCGCTAATAAACATCTGATACAGTTGGAAGTCATGTCAGATATGCAAGTTGAGTCATGGTAACTGCTTGGGTTGCCAGCACACACATTCAAGGTGATTCTCTTAGAGTTACACACAACTTGGCAGTTAATGGAGTGGAAGCCCTTTCTATTTATTTAGACTCTTCCCTGTTCCTGGAGTGGTGCTTTGATTTCCATATGTGTACAACCTATGGCATCCAGTATTTCAGGGTAGTGCACTACAGGGTAGAACTCCTACATATTTGTGGCTGTGTCCTTAGGTATATAGGGAAAATATATGTAGTCACTGGCATGTTGAAGCATAGCATTCAGGAATCGATGGAAGATTCTGGATGTTGATGCCTGTGACACAAACAGCATGTTCCCTGTTGGTCTCTGAAAGGTTTCTGTAGCTAAACTTCTAAGTACTATACATACCTTTGTCTCCACCAGTATTGGTTCCCATCAGTTTGCCCTTGGTCTGAGTTGAGGGCAACAGAGGTTGCAGCATTCCTGTAGTGTGTCTCTATCCATACTGTAGTGCTCTACAATTTCCACCTCATGCCGATTGTGATAAGTTAAACAGGGTGTAAAAACTATTCTCCTTCTTGGCCTTGGTCTAGTACCAGCAGTATAGTCTTCAGCCTGTTGCACATACACATGAATTAAAGCAACAGCAGCCTCTGATATTCTTTCTGTGTAGACTCCTCTCTGTGGCTGTATTACAATAGGTTTTAGAATTCACAGGGAAAACCAGCACTAAGTCTACATGGTTGCTTTATAGCTTGCTCCTCCATCTTGGCTTGTTTGATTAGCATAGACTTCAGCTGCTTATGCTGTAATTAGCATGCCACAGTGTTTACTGTATGTGTGCAGCTCTATACACCTTGTGGAGCCGCTTACTGAATCCAAAACAGTGCGTCATCATGTGGCGTTGTGCTGCGACCCCCAAACAGTCTTAGTGGACCATGTAGGGTTTATTGCATCTGCCCATTCCATTTATTTATTATTGATTTAATATTGTCTAAAACATTTTTATAATTAATTTCTGCTATTTCCTTATAACTGCATGTAAGGGCAACTCCTAATTTAATCACTCTACTCTCACAATTAAATTCAATATTAGTTTTCATCAAATAATTTTCCTCTTTGTCATTAAGGTGTTAGTTCTATTCTTATTCAGCTTTAGACCTGATGTCAGTTCAAAATGTTTTAATGACTTTTTTATATTTGCTACTGAAGAATGAGTAGTACATATTGGTTTTTTCAACACCTTCATTAAATTATCACTGATATAGGCATGGACACAAATTAGTAAAAAGAAAACAGATCATATACATATTTTTCCATTTATACACATACAATAAACGTTTTCTTTCTTTATAATACCTGTCCTTTTCAATACATTATATAAAACGTTCAATTCCTGCCTTCCCTTAAACCTCACTTCTCCTCCTGAACATTATTCTGCATGTATTTTTCCTACAAATTGCATTTATTTCTATGCATTTTCCTCCTTCCTTTTTTCTAAAGAATCTTCTTCCAGTTCTTTTGTCTCTTTGGTAGTAGCCAATAGTTCATTTATAGCTGGTTTAGATTTTAATTTCCATTTTCTAGTAACTGTTTTTTTGGCAGCCAGTAGAATTAAACTTAGTAAGGCCTTACTGTGTCTAGGCAATTCATGTCCCTAGTTACAGCCATTTTCTCCCCCAATATGTCTGGCACAGTACTTCATAGGGAATTTTTAAAAATTTGCCAACTCATTACACCCCCCCCAAAAAAAACAACATGTTCCTAGTTACATCTTTCTTCCCCATCACACCTCCGTCTCTCTTCCTAATCTTTCCTAATCTCGCCTGATTAATTGTTATACTTATGGAATATTGTATATGCCCTACTAATTATCCCTTTTTTAACAGCAGCTTCCAAAGTTGATTTGACCAAAAACCCCACTAGAGCAGGTATTTCATTTAAGATTCCCCTATCACTTTTTCTTTGCCTATACACTGATATCAACCCCTGTAATGGAAGGACATTTTTAACTTGCAATCCAAACATCACCTTGGCCTCATCCCACTTTACCTTTCCTCTTTAGTTATTTGCTCCCAATACCTCAATTCTTTTGCCAATTTTCCCCAGTAAATTCCAGCCCCCTTTTGCCTATTTTCTGTACCCCTTCTTGCAGTCATCCCCTTTCTCCATTCTCCATTCTCTTTTTGGCTTAGTTCTTTGAATACTTTCTGCTACTTTATGAATGTAATATTCTGTATAGTTGTAATTATTTTCCTTAAGGATTTGCATCCAAAATCCCACCCTCAATATTTCTTGAACTTCTCCTCTGCTTCATCATCATCCCTTTCCATTTTAAATGGAAACCTTCCACTTGTGTTATGTATATGAGCCTTAACTGTGTAGCTCTAAAATATCACTTCAAATTAGGTAAACCTAAACCACCTTGTTCTATTGGAATGATCAACTTATTCCACTTAACTCTTGCCCTCTTCCCATCCCAGATAAACTCCAACTCTTTACTAATTATTATCTACAACTTCTCCAATGGTTGATAAAAATATGCCTGGCCTGTATATAAATTTAAAGGGACTAAAAAAGTGGCTAAAACATTTTCACTGCTTGTATCTTACTATCCATATCCATAAACAAGAGCTTCCATTTTCTCTGTTTTTTTTGTATTATCTTTTGCTTAGTCACTTCCCACATATCCTTAACTGGCATAACACAAGTATTTTTAATCCATACTCCTAAGTACTTCATCTTATTGTGTGTGTGTGTGTGTGTGTGTGTGTGTGTGTGTGTGTGTGTGTGTGTGTGTGTGTGTGTGTGTGTGTGTGTGTGTGTGTGTGTGTGTGTGTGTGTGTGTGTGTGTGTGTGTGTGTGTGTGTGTGTGTGTGTGTGTGTGTGAGTGTGTGTGTGTGTGTTTGTGTATACATAATTTCCAGCTATTACCTTTGTTTTATCTTCATTAATTTTATATCTCAAAAGATCTGAAATTGTCTCAGATTGTTCCACTACATTGAGATGGATTTCCATTTCAATCTGCAAATAAAGTCAATTTTTCTAGATGCCCATACCAATTCTATTGTTCCATTTCTGAGGCTCTGCTAGTGGCTGTAAATATAAAGCAAATAACAAAGGGGAAAGAGGACACCCCTGCCTCATTCATCTGTTCAAACAAAATGTATCAGAGAGGAACCCTTCCACTTTATTTCTTGCCTCTGATCCTTCATATATCCCCTAATTAACCTTATTATTAAATCAGGGATTGCAAATGTTTCCATAGCCCTAATCATAAAATCCCAACTTACTTTATTGAATGCTTTCTCTGCATCAAGACCCACTAACAATAGTGATATTTTCTTACATTTTGCTTCCCTCTGGATAATCACTGTTCTATTAAAATTGTCAAATATTTATCTACCCATCACAAAACCACATCAATCCATATCTATCAGTTTTGGCAACAGCTTTTCCATTCTCTTAGCTAGTATAAATACTTTATAATCATGGTTTAAAATTGAAATGGGTCTGTATGGAGCTTGTTCTGATGGGTCTTTGCTAACCTTAATTAATACTGCCACCACAGCTTACCTCCAATATGTTGGTGCTTCCACTCCTTTTAAAATACTGTTAAATAAAATCTTCCAGATCTTTATCACTTTCTTCCATCCTAACTTCCACACTTCAACAGGAACACCATCTGTTCCTGGAGACTTTCCTTTTAATTATACATCACTGTTTTTATCTCATTCCCTTTTATCTTAAATGTTGGTTGTTGAGCTTATCACCCTCTAACCTTGCATAATTAAGTCTTCCATAAATATTTCCATATGTACTCTTTCTTGATTTCTTCATTCCTCTGATTTATAAACATTTGCATAAAATTTATGAAATTCCTCTAAAACCACTATATCTCTAGTTATTTTTCATGTTATAAGGTCCCTAATTTTGCCAACAACCCTTTCTACTTACTGCTGCCTAAGTTGTTGTGCTAAAAGTTTTTGTGCTCTGGAGTTAACAAAAAATAGTTGCTTAACAGCAGTCTTTCTAAACTCATGAATATTATCCAGACACTCAGTTATTTCCTCTTTAACACTCTGCAGTTGAACCTCTTCTTGTTCTGTGAGGTTCCCCTTATTTTGTAATACTTTACCTGTGTCACCCCCTCTAAGTAATTCCTAATACTTCTGATCCATATTTATTCTATTTAATTTTTTCCCTGTTTGTAACTCACTTTTCATTTTATCCCACTCACTAGCTATAACTTCTGAAAATATTTATGTCTTCCCTAATAACTCTTGAGTAATTTCCACTACACATTCCTTGAATTCCTCTTTTAAAAGGTAGGTGGGAAGGTGCCAATGTCTCAGCTTTAAAAAAATTAATAAATCAACACTATCGAAGGTGCAGATGTTGACCACAACCATAAAACAAACAGCTCACTAATCCACCAGCAAAGCACGAACACACTTCCATAGTTCCTTAAACGCTTTAACTTTATTTACCATGTTTTTCGTGCTTTACAAAACTGAGACTTCCTCAGAAAACAAATTATTCTCATCAGCAAGTCCCTCCTTTTATATTAACAACAATTGTAAAACGTAAATTCCTACATAAATTAAACTTCCTTTTATTATATAGCTGGTTAAAATCAACTTATCTGAACAAAATACAAACACAATATATTTCCGCCCTCAAAAACACAACGTGACTGAATGGTTTATCATTATTTGTATAATGCCTCATCTTTTCTTCGTTACCTTGCATTTTTATCTTAGATTTTATTGATGCATGATCTGAAATAGTTGTTGAATATTTATTGAAGCTTTCAATTTAATGGAAATGTTTCTGTGAAATATAAATTCTATCTGGTCTAGCCCAGTAAAAGTACATTTTAGCATAATATTTAAATTATGTCTGAGTTCCTTCTACTGAATTCAAATCTTCCATGCCAAATATTTTCATAATTTTCTTCATAAATCTATTCGCTTTTGTTATATTTTTTCCTTTTAGGTTTCTCTAACACATCCTCACTATTGCAAATCAAGCTCCAGTCCCTACCTAGAAGTAATATTCCCATCTGAAAGCTGATTATTTCTCCCAAAAAAATTTCTTAAGCCCCACAATAACAATTTTCATTGAATATAAGTACACGCAAGTGTAATCTTCCTCCCTTGCCAATAGCCCCTTAATTCCACAAATCTACAATTAGCGTCTTTTTCCCCCATTATATCACCATTGGAGCCACTCTAATAATTAATAATTAATATAATTACTCCCCTTGGTCCATTGTCCATGATATTCTGCTGAATATTCATATCAAAATCCTCTCTTTATCAAATTTACAATGTTAAAAATTGCATTCTGCATTTCTTAATGTAATTCACTACTCTTTCCTTTATATATATATATATATATATATATATATATATATATATATATATATCTACACACACACACACACACACACACACACACACACACACACACACACACACACACACACACACACACAGATGCAAACACACACACACACACACACACACACACACACACACACACACACACACACACACACACGGAAGGCCATTTGCATTTGCAAGATAATATAGATAGCATAGACATTATGATAAAAGCTATTGTTCTCGCCTATAATACATGACAGATTTTTAAATGTGTATTTCCAACTTTTGTGTTACATGCCCTCACTAATGTTTATCAGGCTGATCTCATAGAGCAGTTTCTTCTCATCTTCTCATATGAACCTATGTCACATTTTTCAACACTCTTTGTTTTGATGAAACCCTCAAAAAAAAAATTTCAAAACATCCCATCCCCTAGTAAAGAATAACACACAGAACTACACATCTTCAAAAATGAACTTTAACCCTCCAGATAGGAATGATTGCCCCAAATCAACAGCCTTACCTAACCTGAAATGTAGGTTACCTTTGCTAAAGTGCATGTTGCAGCCTGTGTTCCCACTTACACCAATTGCTTTCTGTCTTTTCTTATCTCTATTCTCCACCCAGATGTGAAAACAGTTTGTATGCTTTCAAGAAACATTAACTTTTAGCCCTAAGAAAAACTACACCCCTATCTTTAAATAAAACTAAATTGTACACTATTCTAATAAATACATTAAAGTATTAAGGTTGTTAAGCAGGATGCTATCTCTTATTCACTTTCCATAATTTCAAACTTTATTTTTCACCGAACTTCTTGCAATTGTACCTTTCCGTGTTGCATTTCCCTCAGCAAAGAATGCTCAGTTCTTTTAAGCTTAACTGCTCATACATTGTCACCATGGAAAAGTACTAAGCAATGAATCTTTGTAAATTTCACTCAGAACAGAATGCACCACTGCCATCAGCTGCATACTTCTTGACTCCCACTGATAATTTGCTAATGGAAAAAAATAAGCTAATATCTTTGCTGATGTAAGAAAAAAATAATTTGTTCATGACGTTCATCATTTTGTCTTATTTTTTAAAGCCAACTTGCTTAAAAATCACTAGTTTATAGCTGACGCCAAGGGCATTAATCTAGTCATTCACTTTAGTAAAAATAAAAGAAAATGTCTTAATTCTACATATAATGTAATCAGTGCACTTTTAAACCCACCCCGCAATCCAGGATCACAGCATATTAACATTAACCTTACTTTAGCTCAGCCTTTCTTCTCTTGTTATAATGTAAAGTCTATATTTCTTCCTTTTTTAAGAAAAATATTATTTTTTACATTTTTTCAATACATACACAGAAAAGAAGAAATCCCCTATCACATATTGTTTTTCAATGTTAGGAATACATTGAATCATCAAGAAAACTTTATACAATTACATTAAGAGTCTTGTATTTTGATAGCAACATTTCAAGACTATCCCAACCACTAAACATTTTAGTGTGATTTATATATCTTATTCTGATCACATCTTTTTCAGTTTTACATAGTATTGCTGTTAAGTTTAAAATGCTTTGAATGTAGGAACTGAATTTGATTTCCAATTTTTTGTAAAACATTTTCTAGCTACTGTCAGGGAGACTCCAGAACAATTTTTGTTGTTTGGGTTTTACAGATAAAGGAAGTGTAACATTCATTCGTATTATTGATCTAGCCAAACAATTATCAGACCATAACCCCTTAAAAACATCTCTTCCCAGCATACATTCAATTTTTCACAATCCATAAACAGGCATGTCCAATCAGTTTTTAGATATTTTCTACAACTCCAACAGACTGAAGAAGTCATTGTACCAAACTTAGAGATTTTATAGGGAGTAAAAAAACATTCTATGTATATATTCCCACATATAACTTTCCAGTATAAACTTGTAGAAGTTTGACTAACTGATTTAAGTAACAACGCTTTATTATTACCATCTATTGAGTCACACAATCCACTACTATCTAAAAGGTTATAGAATGTTGCATCAAAATTATTATTACTTATAATTAACTTATATAACTTGGAAAAGCTTTCTTTGTAGGTCAATCTACCATGGATGATAGCATTCATATATTCATATAATGAGGAAATAGTATTCTATTCATGGGTTCACAGGTGTGTACTAGGCTATGGCCGTAGAGCCTTTACAAGCCTAGCACATAGGATTACCCTGGCATTGTGCTACCCGACCTTAGTTCCCAGTGCTTCTGTTGAGTAAAGCCACTGGAGTGATCCCTGGGGTGAATTTTCTATTTCCCATCCACTCATCTTGAAGAGAGCCAGTGAGGTGCTTTGCTTGACATGTATGGGAAGTCTATTCCATAGCATGGGCAGTCTCTCAGGTTATGAACCTGTCCCTCCATATGTTCTGTTGATTGTAGTAATGAGGTTGAGGTCTCTGGAGCATGTGGTGCAGAGGGATTGGGATTTCTTTAGCTGTACTTCTAACAGAGCTGGGTCAGACATGACTTTGTAAGTCAAGCAGAGATCACCTCTAAGTAGGTGATATGAGACAGAGAATAGTTGGAGTTTTTTGAGTCTGTCCAAATAGGACAAATGTTTAAGGCCTAAGATCCTCTTTGTAAGGTACTTTTGTGGCCTCTCCAGTTGTTGCAGGTGTTTAGTGAGGTACATGCCAAATGGGGCATTGCACTAAATGATTGGTCTAATGAGGGAAAGAGTAGAGGGAGACAATGACCTCTTTCTTCCTGGATGCAAAACCCTTAGTAATGAGATGTAACACATAGAAGGACTTTCTGACCACAGTGGCAATGTGGTGGTCAAAAGAGAAGTTGCTGTCAACCTGTGTTCCCAGATCTCTTATAACACCTTCTGTGTTCATTGGACTACCATAAATGAGGTAACACATGGGAACTGGGTTTTTCCCAAAGGGGATGATGACACATTTTTTGGCATTAAGCTTAAGGACATGGTTCTGACATCAGTCATTGGTCTTAGTGATGCCTTTCTGTAGGACGTCAACATTGCTTGGGAAGTTAACAATAGCTCCCAACTTGCAATCATCTGCAAACTTTGTTAGCCAGAGTCCCTTCGCGTTGACCTGGACTTCTGAGAAGTAGATACCAAACAGGAAAGGACCTAGGACCTGTTTCTCTTCATATTATCTACAAATTCATTTAATTTCTTACTGATGGATAATATTAAGTGGTGAACTTATAATCTTTCATTAAATATTCTGGCAACTTAGCTTTTCCCTTTTCAAAAGCAATCAGACCATAATACTAATTCATTCATTTTTGTAAATTCATTTTAACATTGATCTGAGTTTCCTTAAATTTAGAGTTGTGGCAATGGGAAAGTATAAGCATTTCCATTTTGATATTAATGGAGATTTAAAATATTTCTTAATTGTTTAAAGAATTGATTTTATATATGCAGAGTCTAAAGACTGAAATGAATTTCCTTTTAAGAAAAATTTTATTAACCAGATGGAAGTATTGTTATACATTTCCAATTTATCATATTTTATATACTTATAAGAATTTAATAAAATCTGTTCCTGAATGTTTTTTTATTGACTAATGTAAGTTTGATTCTAGCCAGAGCATAAACTGAGTTAAAATTTACAGCAGTAGAGTAAGATTCTACATCCTGGAAGCTAATACCACCATGCTCCCATAATCTTCTATGATTTCTATATACAATTCTCAGTTTTTTAGGATACCATAAGAATAAAGTTAGCATTTTTCCATTTTCTTTAAAATGTTTTTCTCAGGTGTTAAAGGTACCGAATGCAGTAAGCATATAATCTTGGGTAATAATAATTTTAATAAGTACTAACCTATCCTCAAAAATAAAAAAAACATTCTATTTTTTCATAAGTAACACTTTTTTAATTATTTTTTCAAAATTATTATTAATAATCTTGCTCACATCTTGATAGATTTTTATTCCTAAATATTTTCTTTCCTTCCCAATATTTATCTTTACACTTACTATCTGGTAATTGATTTAACACTAAAGTTTCAGTCTTATTGAATTTTGGCAGCGATACTTCTTGAAACTTTCAATATCCTTGTCTATTTCTTCAATTGAATAATTTAAATCTCCTATAGTCAGTAAAATATCATTTGTAAAAAGCTGTATTTTAGATTGATAATGCTTGTTAATTGAGAATTGTTAATTTTTTCATTGCTTCTTATATATTAGCTAAGGGTTTGATAACTAATGTAAATAGTAGAGGGAACAAGCAACAGCATTGCTTTGTGCCTTTGTTAAAAGTGAATGCTTGAAAATGTATGATCCAATTTTAACATATACTTTGGAGTCTCTCTACAGCTTTTTAATATTCCAATAAATTGTTCTGGAAATGCAAATGTTTCTAAAATTTTAAACAATTAGTTCCAATCTACAGAATCAAAAGCTCTTGATATCTACGCTAATTAGGGCCAAGTTCTTGTTCATTCATTTTGCTAAATCTAAGACAATTACTTCTTCTTCTTCTTCTTTCGGCTTTTCTCGGTTAGGGGGCCACCACAGCAGATCACCTGTTTCCATTTCTTCCTGTCCTTTGCATCTTGCTCTGTCATGCCAACCACCTGCATGTCCTGTCTAACAACATCCATAAACCTTATCTTAGGCCTTCCAATTTTCCTTTTACCTGGCAGCATCATCCTTAGCATCCTTTTCCCAATATACCCAGCATACCTCCTCAGCACATGCCCAAACCAACGCAATCTCGCCTCTCTGGCTTTGTCTCCAAACTGTCCAACCTGGGCTGATCCTCTAATATACTTATTCCTAATCCTGTCTACCCTCGTCACACCCAGTGCAAATCTTAACATCTTTAACTCTGCCACGTCAAGCTCTGACTCCTGCCTTTTTGTCAATGTCACTGTCTCCAACCCATATAACATAGCTGGTCTCACTACCCTCTTGTAGACCTTCCCTTTCACTCTTACTGGTACTCGTCTGTCACAAATCATTCCTGACACTCTTCTCCACCCACTCCATCCTGCCTGTACTCTCTTCTTCACCTCTCTTCCACACTCGCCATTACTCTGCACTGTTGATCCCAAGTATTTAAACTCATCCACCTTCGCCAACTCTACTCCCTGCATCCTCACCATTCCTCTATCCTCTCTTTCATTCACACACATATATTCCATCTTAGTCCAGCTGACCTTCATTCCTCTCCTCTCTAGAGCATATCTCCACCTCTCCAGGGTCTCCTGAACCTGTTCCCTACTCTCACTACATATCACAATGTCATCTGCAAACATCATAGTCCACGGGGACTCCCGTCTGATCTCATCTGTCAACCTGTCCATCACCAGTGCAAATAAGAAAGGGCTCAGTGCTGATCCTTGATGTAATCCCACCTCCACCTTAAATGCATCTGTCACTCCCATGGCAGATCTCACTGCTGTCACACTACCCTTGTACATATCCTGTACCACTCTTACATACTTCTCTGCCACTCCCGACTTCCTCATACAATACCACAACTCCTCTCTAGGCACCCTGTCATATGCTTTCTCTAAGTCCACAAAGACACAATGCAACTCCTTCTGACCTTCGCTGTACTTCTCCATCAACACTCTCAGAGCAAACATCGCACCTGTAGTGCTCTTTCCTGGCATGAAACCATACTGCTGTTCACTAATCATCACGTCCCTTCTTAATCTAGCTTCCACTACTCTCTCCCATAACTTCATGCTGTGACTGATCACTTTAATCCCTCTGTAGTTACTACAGCTCTGCACATCACCCTTATTCTTAAAAATCAGTACCAAAACACTTTTTCTCCACTCCTCAGGCATCCTCTCACTTTCCAAGATTTCATTAAACAATCTGGTTAAAAATTCCACTGCCATTTCTCCTAAACACCTCCAAGCTTCCACAGATATGTCATCTGGACCAGTAGCCATTCCATTCTTCATCCTCTTCATAGCTATCCTTACTTCTGCCTTGCTAATCCATTGCACTTTCTGATTCACTATCCCCACATTATCCGGCCTTCCCTCTCTCTCATTCTCTTCATTCATCAGCCCCTCAAAGTACTCCTTCCATCTGTTTAACACATTCTCCTCACTAGTGAGTATGTTTCCCTCATTATCCTTTATCACCCTTACCTGCTGCACATCTTTCCTAGCTCGGTCCCTCTGTCTAGCCAATTGGTACAGGTCCTTTTCTCCCTCCTTAGTGTCCAACCTTTCATACAACTCTCTATATGCCTTATCTTTAGCCTTTGCCACCTCTCTCTTTACCATGCACCTCATCTCCTTATACTTCTGTCTACTTTATTCATCTCTCTGACAATTCCACTTCTTCTTCGCCATCCTCTTTCTCTGTATACTATCCTGTACTTCCTCATTCCACCACCAGGTCTCCTTGTCCTCCTTCCTCCATCCATATGTCACACCAAGCACCTTTCTAGCACTCTCCCTTACTAGCACTGATGTAGTTACCCAGCTATTCTGTAACACTTCACTGCCACCCAGTGCCTGTCTTAACTCTTCCCTGAACTCCACCTCACAATCACCCTTTTTCAGTTTCCACTATTTGATCCTTGGTGCTGCCCTCACACTCCTCCTCCTCTTCTTGATCACCAATGTCATTCCACAGACCACCATTCTATGCTGCCTAACTACACTTTCCCCATCACCACTTGACAGTCTCCAATCTCCTTCAAACTGGCCCTCCTGCATAGGATATAATCCACCTGTGTGCATCTCCCTCCACTCTTGTATGTCACCCTATGCTCCTCCCTTTTGTTAAAATACATATTCACCACAGCCATATCCACCCTTTTTGCAAGATCCACTACCATCTGACCTTCTGCATTCCTTTCCCTGACACCATACCTACCCATCACTTCCTCATCCCCTCTGTTCCCTTCACCAACATGCCCATTGAAATCTGCTCCGATCACCACTCTCTCACCCTTGGGTACAGTCATCACCACTTCATCCAACTCACTCCAAAATTTTTCTTTCTCATTCATCGCACACCCAACTTGCAGAGCATATACACTAACAACATTCATCATTAGTCAAAAAGTATAAACTGGTTTAGCAGAGTGAACACCCTCCAAACACAAGATAAAATAATAAATGGAAGCACGGATGAAGTAGGCGAACACAGCTGAAGGCAAAATCTCTGAAGGTACGTGTGGAGAAAAACCAAGTCAGAACTCAAAAAACAAAATGTAAATCCAGTAGATACTCTTTATTCCTGTAGAAACGAGTAAGCGCTTTCACCAGATGGCTTCATCAGACTCAATGAACAAGTAGCATAGCAACAAGTTTAAATGCAAGAAAAGGCAGGAATAAAATCAATAAAATAATTAAGTGAAAGATCAATTAAGTAAAATCAATCAGCACTTCAAGTTTAAAAGCAACCAAACTCAGATTGAGTTCCTACAAGATCCACTCAAGATATACAAACTGTAGTCACAACTCTGTAACCACTTACTACTGCTCAAGTATAAAAAGAAAGCGAAGAAGACAAATCAAGATTCAGCATAAATAGCATGTCATAAAAAACATAAGCACTCAAAAATATATAAAATCTATGACTATATAAACATTGACCTAATATGCTAAAAACAAATTCTAGTATATACTACAAGTAATGCAAGTAATGCATCTATAAAACATTCAAAAACATTTAGAGTATGACAATAAATGCATAAATCTTTTCATAACTGATATAATAAACAAATAATGTAATAAATCATCTGCATTTTCTAAGCTTCCTCATTCTCAAAAACGGCTTCACAGAAACAGTGGTATTGAGGCCAGGCGTGGCATCTGATCTAAGCCTCAAAATCCATATATTCTCCCTACTCTCAGTATGTGTCCTGACGTCCCCACCTCTGATATTAAAAATAATGTCCTCAATAATCCGAAAAGTGAAAGTATGTGTGGGTCCTGACTCTAACACATGTTTAACGAGAGCATTGGTCTTTTGGGCCATCCTAATGCTATAAAGATGTTCTCGAACCCTATCCCTCAGACGTCTGTTGGTCTTCCCAACATAAAACGATTCACATGCTGAGCAGTTGGCAAGATATACCACATTACTTGTTAGACAGTTGCCACTGGTTCTAAAAGAGTACAAATGTTTACTAATAGGATGAACAAAAGTAGAGTCACAATTGATATAACAACAAAAATTACAGCTGCCACAGGGTCTAGTCCCCACAAAATGGGTATTAGCATCTGATCTAATAGTTCCTCTATCACACAATAACCTCTTAAGGTTCTTCTTGTTCTTGTATCTGAATTGAGGGGTAACTCCTATCAGCTCCTTAACTTTCGGGTCAACAGTGAGAATATTCCAATGTGTTTTAACTACTTCTTTTATCCTGCCCACATCATTAGTATAAAATAATGAAAAAGTGGTATTATTATTATTGACACTTAATGTTCCAGGACCTGTGTCATGGTCAGGCGGGATGACTCTCAGATCCCTATCTGAGAAGTAAGGAGAAGCTGTACTAAACCGCAGGGGGAGTGAGCCCACAATTCCCCTATTTATATCTCTGTCGGCATACCCTCGCTCTAACAACCTCTGATTTAAGTCACAGAGATCACTTTCAAAACCAGCAGTGGTCGGATTATATCTGGATACTCTTATAGCTTGTCCTTTGACAATATTATTGAAAACATAACCCGGATGCATGCTGCTACGGTGTAAAAGAGAATTCTTATGACATGGTTTCCTAAATAATCCTGTATTCACAAGGCCATTGGGTAACTTTTCTATAAAAACATCCAAAAAGGATATTTTAGTAGATGAAACTTCATAGCTGAATTTCAAATAAGTTGTACATTCATTCATGTAACATACAAAACCTCCTTTCCAGAGGTCTATCCTTCATTCCTTCCACCCCTAGTGTGTTTGAAGAAACCTTGAGAGATTTTAAGCTTTTTGTTCGCAATTTATCCTTGAGACTAACCTTTACTGATAATTTATCTATGATTCCAACTAGTACATTTAAGCATCCAAGTACTTTCACACCTCCATTACATCCTCTTCTAGCAGCTTATAGCAAACTAGTTTAAGATGACTTGTATAAAATGAGGGATAATAGATCTAGACAAAGTCATTATTTCAACAACCTCTCTCATTCTGAACGCCATGCCTTGAAGACCTTATGTCAGGATCCGAGTATCTCTGTTAGACCTGCAGATAAAGGTGGAGGCATTGTCGTTCTGAACAGTTGTGATTACACTGACAGCATGTTTGAGATGCTGAGTAATGAACTGTTTTATAAGCCATTAGAACTCGAGTCAGTTCAGATATACTCAAACAGAGTACATTCATTTTTACTAGGGCTATTACACAGCAATATTATTGATCATACTTTCTTTTCTTTTCTTGATGTACCACATCCTTTAGTCCCTTTGATCAATGGCTTACCTAAGATTCATAAAGCCTTGATAAAACCTCCTTTACGACCCATTGTTGCTGGCAGAGGATGGCTCACTGAGCCATCCTCTATCTATATAGAAAGCCATCTTAGACCAGTTGTTGATTGCAATAGTTTTATTCTGAAGGATACACGTCAATTTTTAATTGACCTTTATGATTATCTTAAGGGAACAAATTAGGATCTGAATTTTACTTTTGTAACCATGGATGTCCAGTCTCTTTTTACTGTTATTCCTAATCAGACTGGAATTGACATGGTCACTAGTTATCTCAAGAGGAATACCACTATGACTCCACTGATGATTAATTTGCTCATGTCCTTATTGCACATAGTGCTATAGAATAATGTGTTTAGCTTTGATGGGAAGTGTTTTCTACAGACAGATGGCATGGCTATGGGCACGTCTTGTGCCAACAGCTACGCCAATCTGTTCATGGCTGAATGGGAACATGTATTCATGCATTCATCAACCATCTTTCTCAGACATGTTCTGTTTTATAGATGCTTCGTCGATTACCTTTTCTTTCTATGGGGAGGGTCATCCACTGAGTTGGACACTTTTGTATGTTACATGAATGAATGTACAACTTATTTGAAATTCAGCTATGAAGTTTCATCTACTAAAATATCCTTTTTGGATGTTTTTATAGAAAAGTTACCCAATGGCCTTCTGAATACAGGATTATTTAGGAAACCATGTCATAAGAATTCTCTTTTACACTGTAGCAGCATGCATCCGGGTTATGTTTTCAATAATATTGTCAAAGGACAAGCTATAAGAGTATCCAGATATAATCCGACCACTGCTGGTTTTGAAAGTGATCTCTGTGACTTAAATCAGAGGTTGTTAGAGCGAGGGTATGCTGACAGAGATATAAATAGGGGAATTGTGGACTCACTCCCCCTGCGGTTTAGTACAGCTTCCCCTTACTTCTCAGATAGGGATCTAAGAGTCATCCCGCCTGACCATGACACAGGTCCTGGAACATTAAGTGTCAATAATAATACCACTTTTCATTATTTTATACTAATGATGTGGGCAGGATAAAAGAAGTAGTTAAAACACATTGGAATATTCTCACTGTTGACCCGAAAGTTAAGGAGCTGATAGGAGTTACCCCTCAATTCAGATACAAGAACAAGAAGAACCTTAAGAGGTTATTGTGCGATAGAGGAACTATTAGATCAGATGCTAATACCCATTTTTTGGGGACTAGACCCTGTGGCAGCTGTAATTTTTGTCGTTATATCAATTGTGACTCTACTTTTGTTCATCCTATTAGTAAACATTTGTACTCTTTTAGAACCAGTGGCAACTGTCTAACAAGTAATGTGGTATATCTTGCCAACTGCTCAGCATGTGACTCGTTTTATGTTGGGAAGACCAACAGACATCTGAGGGATAGGGTTCGAGAACATCTTTATAGCATTAGGATGGCCCAAAAGACCAATGCTCTCTTTAAACATGTGTTAGAGTCAGGACCCACACATACTTTCACTTTTCAGATTATTGAGGACATTATTTTTAATATCAGAGGTGGGGACGTCAGGACACATACTGAGAGTAGCGAGAATATATGGATTTTGAGGCTTAGATCAGATGCCACGCATGGCCTCAATACCACTGTTTCTGTGAAGCCGTTTTTGAGAATGAGGAAGCTTAGAAAATGCAGATGATTTATTACATTATTTGTTTATTATATCAGTTATGAAAAGATTTATGCATTTATTGTCATACTGTAAATGTTTTTGAATGTTTTATAGATGCATTACTTGCATTACTTGTAATATATACTAGAATTTGTTTTTAGCATATTAGGTCAATGTTTATATAGTCATAGATTTTATATATTTTTGAGAGCTTATGTTTTTTATGACATGCTATTTATGCTGAATCTTGATTTGTCTTCTTCGCTTTCTTTTTATACTTGAGCAGTAGTAAGTGGTTACAGAGTTGTGACTACAGTTTGTATATCTTGAGTGGATCTTGTAGGAATTTAATCTGAGTTTGGTTGCTTTTAAACTTGAAGTGCTGATTGATTTTACTTAATTGATCTTTCACTTAATTGTTTTATTGATTTTATTCCCGCCTTTTCTTGCATTTAAACTTGTTGCTTTGCTACTTGTTCATTGAGTCTGATGAAGCCATCTGGTGAAAGTGCTTACTCGTTTCTACAGGAATAAAGAGTATCTACTGGATTTACATTTTGCTTTTTGAGTTCTGACTTGGTTTTTCTCCACACGTACCTTCAGCGATTTTGCCTTCAGCTGTGTTTGCCTACTTCATCCGTGCTTCCATTTAACATTACAATTACACCATCAATTTCCAGCTTCATAAACATCACTCTATCCGACACTCTTTTCACCTCCAAAACACTTTTGGTATACCGTTCCTTCAGGATAACCCCTACCCCATTTCTCCTCCCATCCACACCATGATAGAACAATTTGAACCCACCTCCAATACACCTGGCCTTACTTCCCTTCCACCTGGTCTCTTGTACACACAATATATCAACCTTCCTTCTGTCCATCATATCAGCTAGCTCTCTCCCTATACCAGTCATGCTGCCAACATTCAAAGTTCCTACCCTCACTAACACACTCCTAACCTTTCTCTTCTCTTCCTGCCTTCTGGCATTCCTTCCCCTCTTCTTCTCCTTCCCCTCCTTCGAACAACAGTAGCCCAATTTCTGCCAGCACCCTGTCGGCCAACAGTACTGGTGGCAGTCGTTGTTAACCCGGGCCTCGACCGATCCGGTATGTAAATCTGTATTGGTTTCTGCATATCTTATTTGGCAGATGTTTTACACCGGATGCCCTTCCTGACACAACCCTGCCCATTTATCCGGGCTTGGGACTGGCACAAAGAAATGCACTGGCTTGTGCATCCAATTACTAAGCTTTTTATATCATATATTAATCTATTGACTATAAATCATGTTTGATTTTTATTAATTAGTCTACTATATCTTTTAATCCTTTAGTGAAGACAGAAGTACATATTTTATAGTCTACATTTAATAATAAAATAGGTCTGTATGAGGAAACAAACTAATTATCCTTTCCTTGTTTATGTATAATTGAAATTACAGAAAATTTGCATGAGGGAGGAATTATTTTGTCATTCTTAATTATCCCAGAAATGTCACCCAGTAAGTTTAAAATCTTTAACAGAATCAGACTATATAATTCCATACTTAAACCATCTAACTCTGAAGGTTTACCTTTTTCCCTTTTTTAAGCTTCTTTAACTTCTATTAGGGTAATAGGCTTATTTGACAGAGATATTTGTTGGTCATTAAATTTATTAGTAACATTTTTCTTTAAATACTTGTCAATTTTATAATTGAAATTATTATTTTTATCTTTATTAAGGTCCGCAGATTTTTTTAAATATTAAGCATTTTCTCTATGTTTGAAAAATGATTATTAGTGTGGGGATTTTGGATATTGTTGATTTGTGCCTTTTTGATTGACATCTTACTTCTATTAGCTAGTTTATGTAGACTTTTGAAGTCATTGCATAACTGTGCAATTTTATTTTATTTATTTCTGAAGCTAACTCCACATTATGAATTAAAACTGATATTTTGTCATTATTTTTAATGACTTCATTATTATCTAATTTCTTTTGTTGTTGCTGTTGTTGTTCAAACGTCACTTTGTCTCTTTCATCTTGTATTTCTAACAACTCTTCATCCCACTCTCACTTTATTGCTAGCTCATCTTCCCATTCTATCTTTAATATGGGTTTATATTAAAAGACCGAATGTTCACAACCCCGAATATGACAACAGCGACACATAAATGCCAAACAACTAATACAGCGAAACATGTAAACATCAAACTTCGGAATGCTGAATGTATTTCCTTGTCCAGCAGGGTGATCATGGGGAAGAGGAAATATATCCCTTTCCCCACTGTAGTACGATCTCGGAGTTGGTATATATAAGTAGGGGGTGCAGGGGGGCTTGCCCCCTGCAAAAGTGTACTTATTGAGGTTTAAGTAGGTTTTACTTACCTGTATGGCACTGTTGTTTTAAGAAATGCATTCGGCATTCCATTTTTCGATGTTTACGTGTTTTGCTGTTTTAGCTGTTCGGTGTTTATGTGTCACTGTTGTCAAATTCGCGGTTGTGAACATTCAGTCTTTTAATATAGACCCCTTTAATATCCATTTTAAAGAGTCCTAAAGTATAACTTTACTAACCTGAGCATTATCATTCAAAGATAAAAAATATCAGTTTGGTCCTTATGATAAGTCTAATTCTTTTAATTTCATCATATATACTGGGATCTATAAACAATCTGAAATTTCCTTATATCCATTAATATAGTAATACTTAGTGATCAGATAAAGGACAATGAATAGTTTTAAAATAATTCACTTTATTAAGTAAATCTGTAGCGGTATAAATCCTATCAGTTTTAGTTTGCATCCCATGAGCATGAGAATAATGAGGGAAAAACAATTACTTATATTTTTCTTTTGCTATTAAATCAACTAAATTAGTATTACTAATCCACCTGTTTAGTGTTTTAGTTGATCTTCTTTTCACTTGTATCTTCTATATTAGATATGCAGTTAAAATCCCCATGCTAAAATTAAACTACCTTTCCAATGACTTTATAGAATGTTTAAGTGATATTTAGCCACTCTTGCACCTATTCCAGGGATCCAGTAAACATTAGCTAGTGTATATAGTTTGTCATTATATTTAATTATTACAAATGTATATATTCATTTGTGATTATTAATGAATTCCATGACCTTTGGCATTATGGTAGCTTTTTCTCAAAAGTATAGCAGTTCCCCTCCTCTTTTTGTTAAGAGAAGCAGATGATAACATCTCATAGATAAAGATATACAATATTTAAATAACTCAGTTTATCAAGTGAGTCTCTTGCAACAATATGTCTCCCCTATTTAATTTTAGATATCTCATTAATGATTTCCTCTTGTTGCCATTATTTAATCCATTTACATTAATAGCTAGAGTAAAATCATCCATACTGTGTATTTAAAAAGATTTCTTTTAAAAGATAATATGACACATTTCTCTACCATATTAATGTAATTGTATATAAAACTGTAATGCATCCCTCCAACATTATCTTAACATTCCACATTTTTTGAATTCATCCTTTCTACAAACTAAATTACTAAAACTCATAAATAATAAAAATGTATCTACAACTGTAGCTGTGTATATTACTAATAATGCCCAACCTACCATGAATGCTAAAGTTCCTAGTTTACCTGTCGATAGACAAACTACAAGCAACAACAACAAAGCTGAGTCACCATGGAGAAGTAAATATCTTTGAGATATCTTTAAAAATAGTTCAAAGGCTGTAACACCACATAAAACCTTGCATAGATGCAATAAATGCAGTAAAATATAAAACCTGTTGATTATTATTAATTAGCTTTGTTTTTGTTGCATTTTACTTTGCTTACCCTGCCTTTAATTGTCCACTGGCATTTATTTTGGATTACTTAAATAGACAAACTGCTATACTATCTCTCTACCTATCAATACCTAGAAATACATCAAAAACTATCCAAAACTACTAATAATTAATATAATGTTATATAGGAGTTAAAATAACAGAGAGAGACCATCAGTTTAATTACATATTTTGCCATTTAAGACTATTCCCCCATTACTACACAAGTTTTATAACCTGCTTCTAGCAATCACAAATATTAAATAATCCAACAAATAGTGTACTATATACCTATTTATGTAACCGTAGTATAAATTATTCATTAAATATACCTATATTATTCACTCATTCAACATTATTAAGACTAAATCTCTAAACAAATAAGTAAAACAAAGTGAGACCTGAAGAGATAAGGATATCTGTAAACTTACACTTGACAGGTAATCTTATCATACTAAACTATTATACAAAAGGAAAGTCAATGCACATATTATTCATCATGCTAAAAGATATGTATATTTTACAGCTCTAACAGAAGCTCTGAATTAATTTTAAAAGTACAAGTGTCTATATCTCAAAATTATGTAACACTTTTAATATGATTATTATTAAAATATTTAAAAATCATTTAGCTTATTAAACTAATTCATAAAAATATGTATATTACTGAGGTCAAAGAGAATGTCTTGCTATTTTTATGGGGTAAAAAAATTTGTAGTCTATACTGTATTCCAAAATTACAATGTGCTTAATTAAAACCCCATTCTCCCTTCCTAGGTTCAAACATATTGAAAAATATACTTTACTTTCCATCAAAATGGATGTGCTGATTTAGCAATATAGCACTCAAATTTCAGCTCTGACTTACACAATTAGTTATTTCGTGTAGTATTAGTAAAGCTAATAACATACAATATTCAAAAAGCTTCAACGTTCACATGACCAAACTTCAAATGTCAGTTTTCAGACTATTTTCAGAAGTTTTATATGATTTTCTATGTAAATTATATGAGATCCTGTGCATTCACAGTTCTGCCATATGAAAGAATATATAATTTATTTCTTCCTTATAAGCAGTTTTTTTATTTAAATATACTTTATCTGTCTTATTTGTCCACTAATATGCTACCTTATTCTATATAATTTGTATTTCTAAAACCTCCTATCAAAGAGCGATTTAATCAGTTCTGTATTACAGATTATAGTATGTGTATATAGTTCTTAATTTATTGATACTGCTCTTTTATTAACCTTGCATAGTAAATATTTCATTCCTTGTGCATAGGCATATTATTCATAAGGTATTTATTATTTTGATTAATTTTAGTATTACAAGAAATCTTGACTATATATAAGAATTCCTACTTGTTTAATTTGAATGTGTGTTTTTAGCCATTGTGAACTGTTGTTCTGATCTAAGCTTCACATCCTGACATTAGAATTTGATTACTTCTGAAAATGGCAACTCACAGCACAGTAGCTGTCCAGTTCCTCTGCAAGTATCTCATTCTTCTTAATTCTTTTAAACTGTTCTAATCAGTAACAAACATCTAACTTTACTTCTTTCCAATAATACATACAGTTACAGTTAACACTACAGCATATGCTATTAGCATTCGGCAAAATGTAAGCAAATTATATGTCAGCAACAGCTGAATATAAAACATTACTGTAGCTTTTGTTTTATCAATTCTTTGCTACTAAGAAAAGAAAAAAATATGTTATTTTGAATAGATTTCTTAAATATATATGTTTTCACAGACATCAGTGATGAACTTTAACCTAGATTGTTTTCAGAATGGCTAAAGGTGGAAAGCAAGGCAAGCAAGAATCCAGCATTCTGACACATCTAGAACATTCTTTTGTTCTCAAGCTTTTTCAGTGTTACTTGCTTCATTAATAAGCTATGTTTTGAAGCTTAAAGTTCAATGCAGATCTTTCACTTAAAGGGTAAATCCATGGTTTCAGAAAATAAAAGTTCTGCAATCAGAGACTAACAGTAACTTGTTTTTAAGCATTTTAATTTTAGAATTAGTTTTCTAGGAATTCAGCTCACTCTGTTTCTTGAGGAATATTCCAATACATTTCTTCAGTGTTAAGGATTTTACTTTTATTGATAAAAGTGTATGCTTCCTCTAGTGTGTCAAATATTTTAGTTCCTTCAGAACTAAATAATTCAATCTTTGCAGGAAACACCAAAGTGGCTTTAATATTGTTATTTAAGTTCCTTGATCAGTGGTAAGCAGAATTTTCTTGTACTCATTACTTTACTGGAATAATCATTGTCAAATCTGACTACATGTTCGCCTATTCTTTTTAAGTTCCTTGATCAGTGGTAAGCAGGATTTTCTTTTACACATTACTTAGTGGAATAATCATTGTCAAATCTGAATATGTGTTCACCTATTTTAATAGGTGGCTGGACCATGCTGTTTTAATATTTGACATAAACGTAACTATAATTGAATGTGGTGGTGGTGGGCTTTATTTCTTGAAAGGTGCTCTCAGGGATTTATGTGCACTTTCAATTCCAAAAGATGAAGTTTCATGTATATTGAATGTTTTATGTAGCTAGGTTGCTAAGATGTTTATTATATTGTGTCCCTCATACTTTTTCATGTATACCATAAATTCTAATGTTATTTCATCTCAGTCTGTTTTCTAAATAATCAACTTTATCTACAAGCCAGTTATTTTGTTTTAAAAGAAATTCAGTCTGAGGCTCACCTTCAGTTATTCTCCCTTTATGATCATTTAAAGCTTCTTCCAAAAAGCTGATTTGTGCATGTTGTTGTTTCATAAGAATTTCTAAATGTTCTGTCTTCGTTATGGTCTCTTCTTTGCAACTTTCTATTCTGGAATCTAGTTTGTCCATTTTAAATAATATTACCTATACACAAACCATTAGTGACTGGATGTCTTTTTAGCACAAAAATACTGAGTATCATATATTCCCCCAACATTTAAAATACTCCTGAATACACACACTTCACAAAACTGCTTTGGTATATATAACATACAGTTTATATAATGAAATGCTTTATACAAATAATAATAACAAAAACAGTTATGCATACAGTTCTTTTTCCCTTTTGATGTTCTTCTAAACATGTATGCTTTGCAGACTATCCACAAGTTTAACAAAGTGGACAAAAGTCCAGTCTTTTTTGGCCACTTTTTCTTGCAAAGCCACATTTCACAGATGTGATTGATGCTCTATAATCTCCCATTTATTCATTAATTTCAGTGCTGCTGGTCTTCTTCCTGTGCATCTCATTCTCCCAACACTCTGATTCAAGTCCATTGTACTCCTGATTCTATTAGTCAACTCCTATGCTTTTTTGTGTCGCTCAAGCATTTTCCTTTGGAGCATTGGAAAAGATTTCACTGGCAAAGTCTCTCTATGAACTTTACTGTCAAAGGAATGAGAAGCAGAACCCCCTTTTGCTTGCTGGCTCACTTTTTGTTGGATAAGCTTTTTATTTCCTCAGCCTGTTCAATATCAAAAAATGTCTTGGAAAAAAATACTCTGAAGACTGCAGGAGAGCAACTTAAATTTCACATGTGTCTCTTAACATTCCCTGATCACTTGGATAAATGTGCATCTCTCCTTCTTGGTGTACAGTAAATAGTCATTTTCTACAAATATTCTGCAGACTCCAATTATTAATGAGTTGCCCTTCTGCCACAGGGTTGTTAGTATCAACTATTTCTCTTGATATTGATTGTATCTTTTTCTAATATTAGTAGTGGCTGCTTTCTCATGGCCAGGTTTGGAGCATACACTTGATGTGCCTTTTCAATTAACAAATCCTGCTGTGGAACTAATGTCTAGTTGTGTACTTATGCTTTCATAAAATTAATGTAGTCTGTTATTTCCAGCTTCTCTGGTACAGTAGAAAATCTCAGGTATTGTCGGTGCATTGTCTTTTAACTCAGCTATTCTTTTATTATTATTATTTGTTCCAATTTTTCATATATTCTTATTTAAGAGGGCATCAATTACTTTTCCAATTTCTGCTGCTATTCTGTGTATTCATTTTTGCACAGTATTTTAACACAGTCAGTAATTTTCTTTCACATTTTTATATTACCAGGGTAGGTATACTGTTGATGTGATTTTTTTTTGTATTTCTGTTAAAAACACTCTGTAAAATCTGATAATTGTGTTACATAAGCTGGTAGTCTATTAAATGAAGCTAACTTTCTTGAGTTTATCATTATTGTATAACTAGTTGTATTGTGATCTGATAACAGATATATTTTATCACCTTTATCTTTTCTGTTTTAGAAACCAGATCATTTGATATGTATATGCCATATCAATTTTTGTTTGGATAACAAAATCTGTAAGCTTAATCAGTGTAAAATAAAGGACTTGATTCCGAAATATTTACAAAATGAAGTAAGTCTTGAGCTGATGCTGAAATATTAGGTTTGCTAATTGCACTGATATAATTTTCTCTAAGTATACAGTTAAAGTTTTCTGCTATATTATATTTCCCTTCATGCTCAAAGTAATAATTGTTAGATATTTTCTAGAAAATGTAGATTCCCTGAATCAAGTACAACTTTGCTAAGGCTAATATTCTTTTTTGATATTTAATAATGGACACACACATCATACCATTATCATCATTGTACAGGTCAGTAACACCACACATTTTAAAAAATCATAAAACGCCAATGGTACAGTGGTTAAGGTATATGCCTTTCAAGCACAAGGTGCAGGGTTTGATTCTCATCACTGGTGAAAGCCTAACAGATTGAAGATGTATATTTGTATTGCCCTGAGAGGGAGTCAGACAAGATAGTGAAGCGGTTAAGGTGTTCGCCTCCCATGCACAAGGTACAAGGTTTGATCCTGACCTCCGGCCAATGCATTATCTCTGGCCATTGCATTATCTACTTGTGCTTCTGTGGGGGTCTTTCCCCCCAAATCATGCTGAATGTTAGGCCTTGTTCAAGAGAAATCTTGACCAATGGATGGGAGATCGCAGATATACCCCAGGGATTACCTCAGTGTCACTGCTCGACAGAGGCACAGCAAAATAATGGGTATAGTTCCCCATACTAAAGGGGTGGCGTAAGCCACAAAACTATGGGCTAGGCTTGTAAATGCCCTCGGGCAGATAGCCTAGTATGAACCTATGAACCTATCTAAGTGATCCATTTTAGTACTTGCTCCTGGGTCTGGAGCAGTAGGGACATTTGGTGTTTGGTGTGTTATGCAGTTTTGGGTTTTCAGTGTTGTGAGTGTCTATGCTGTTATGTCGGCATTACCATTTTTGGTATGGGTCACGACAAGCATCTGATAAACAACCATAGACTACTATATATATATATATATATATATATATATATATATATATATTTATATATACCATCACACAAAGGCTTTTTACAGGGTATTTATAATTATATTATAAAAAGAAATATCTAAGTTACAATGATAAAAAATGTTTTAAGTTAATCTTCTCTATTATCATACAGTAGTTTTTAATATATATTCATTGTTATCTTTCAGACATAAAAACAATAATAATGAAAGAAAGAAAGAAAATATGCATACATACACTACACATACATAGACACAGACATGTGCACACACAAATATAAATATAGATGTACATGCATATATACATATGTATGCACACACATGCATGTATCTCATCATTCCATTTATTTATTTTACATCAAGCTTTGCAGGAACCATTCTCCAGGAGATCCTGAACCCTTTTTCTTTCACCTCCCAGATATAGTTAGCTATGGTAATCTACCTATATAGCTAAGGCTACTGCAATAGTGATCAATATGAAGAACATAGTACTTGACGTGTAAGTTGAACTAGCCATAACAGTAGATGTTTGAATGTTCACTGCTGTAGTTGCAGTAACCATATGAATTATATCCTGCCAAGGATATAATAGCTGGACAGCTTTCAAAGCTTCAGGACAACTTCCATGTGCACACACTGGCAGGCAGCTCAAGCTGAGATGACCAAAATACAAGTCTGGGTGCAAAGTTCTTCATAGCTTTTTTGCCTGCAGTGACAGGGAAGCTGAGCCCTGAAATGACAGTGCTAGGAATAACAAAAAATACACCCTGGTATACAAAACACACCAAAAAAACAAGGGTGATATAGGGAGGGAGTGGTAACAGCAGCAGTGATCATTCAAATATGTACTGTTATGGTAAGATCAACTTACACAACTGTACTATGTTCTCCATATTGATCACTACTGCAGTAGCCTTAGCTATATAGGCAGATTACTATAGCTAACTATATCTGGGAGGTGAAATAAAAATGGTTCAGGATCTCCTGCAAAGTTTAATCTACACCAGAGAAGGAACCAAGCTTATAGTGCTTTGTAAAGTATGTGCAAAAGACCAAGTAGCAGCATACTTCTGGAATCCAACTCTTTCTAAAAAGCCATAAACAAAGCCAAGGCACTGGCAGAGTGAGCCTTGACCCTGCCTGTTATAGATTTGACATGGTGAGTATAAAGTAATAGCCTTAGACAACTATTTGGAAATAGTCTGCTTTGACACAGGTTGTCCCTTCTTTTTACCTTTACAAGAAATGAACAATTGCTCCAAAGATTTAGCTCTGTCAAGACAGTACCTGAGATGTCTGTGGACATTCAAGGTATGAAGTATCCTTTCTCCCTCATTTTTAGGTTCAGGAAAGAAAATGGGGAGATGGATAGTTTGGCTTAAAGTAAACAACTCAAATACCACTTTAGGCATAAAAGAAAGATTAGCTGTCAAAAGAAACTCTATGGATAGTTTGGCTTAAAGATTAGCTTTCAAAAGAAACCCTACTGATAGTTTGGCTTAAAGTAAATTTGGATACCACTTTAGGTAAAAAAGAAGGATTAGTTCTTAAAAAAAAAAACCCTGCCCCTATGGAAAAAGAAGTAGGGCTAGCTCACAGTAAGAACTTGCAACTCTGATACTGTTCTTGCAGAGGTCAGAGCAAACAGTAAAACCATTTTCTGTTGTAAGAACCTCAAGTTAGCCAGATTAGCTGATTCAAATAGAACAAGTGTTAGCTTCACTAATACAAAATTAAGACCCCAAGGAGTGGCCACCATTTTATTTGGAGGCCTGTTATGCAAAACCCCTTTCAAGAACATTTTGATATGAGACTGTCTTGAAAGAGGAGGGTCCATGGGCAGACATGTTAAAATGGCCACTAAATGAACCTTGATAGTGGACTGTACGGAGAGCCATAGGATAGTAACTCACACAAATATTGTAAAACCAGAGAACAGCTAGCCCTGCAATGGGTGCTGGTTATGCTACTGGCACCAATAGGAAACCTTTCCATTTGCATGATTATCCTAGTAGTAGGCTTTTTGCCTCCATGAGTACCTGCTGCACATTCTCAGAAAACAGGTGCCTGAAAGGAATTAAGACCCAGTCATAGGAATTAAGACCCAATCATACAGGTAGTCAGGCCAGTAATAAAAACATGCCAGAATTACAAAATACTGAGAAAATCCTTTAATGTTGATTAAAGCAAGAATAAAATCTTAAAATCCTAAAAATGTTAAATATTTAAACCACAAGTAAAACTTTTGCTCTAGGGCTTCATCAGGCTGATGACAATATTAACTCACTTACTGAATTTTAAAAGGAGGTGATGAAGTCATGTGACTCAATGTGCCTGTTTGCTTAGTTCACGTAATACAGGTTTTAAATTTACCACCCCATTTAATGCAGGTAGTATGTGCACTCTTAGCCTCAAAATCCACTTTAACTCCTCCATTTCAGTGGTATGAATAATGTCACTACCTTGTAGCAATTCAAACACAATTTTTAAAATCATGAATTTAAAAGTGTGGGTACCACCAGTTTCAAGAATATGTTTATAGAGTGCAATAGTAACTGTGCATCTCTTAATATCAGAGAAGTGATTTCCAGTTCTGTCTTTGAGCATCCTACTCATCATGCCAACATAATAAGCTGGACATAGGGTGCATTTCGCCATATACACCAAATTATGAGTATCACAATTCCCATATGCTGTTAATTTAAAGTCACAGTCATTAACAGGGTTTTGAAAGATTTGGTAGTCAACTAAAGATGATTGATGGAGTGTATCAATCACCACTGTTCTTTTGTGAGTAGATCCATTCTGTGAGGAAGATTGTGGTAATTGCCCCTGGCCATTTGCAAAATAAGGGAGAAACACGGTTGCCCGGAACAAAAGGAGGTGATCACAAAGCTCTTAGGGGATTCCTTTTGAATCTTCATAATACCCTGGATATTAGTGGAAAGGGTGGAAAGGCATACAGAAAGATTCCTGTCCAAAAGAAAAGAAAAGGTATCTTTCTTCCAGACCTTCTTGCATGAAGTCATGAAACAGGATTTTACCAGTCGACTGTTCAGAAAGGAGGTAAAGGGGTCTACTTGAGGAACTCCCCACAGATGGATTAAATGTTGGAAGACCCTCTGATCTAGTTCCCATTCATCAGGATCTGCCCTTGTCCTACTCAGCTTGTCTGCCACACAGTTTTGCTCTGACAGAATGTAGGATGCCTGTAGAATGAGACTGCCAAGCTAACATAGCTAGTCTGCAAAGGAGATACAACCTGATTCCCCCTTGCTTGTTGATATACCACACGACTGTGGTATTGTCTCTAACCACTTGAAGAGGTCCTAGGGACCAAAGATGGTTCAGAGAGCTGAGTGCTGAGATCAGGACAAGCATCACATTGATATTTATGTGCTTGCATCTGTTCTTGGTGTTCCATAACCTCTGCACTTTTATTCTTCCCAGTACTGCTCCCCAAGCAAAGACTGAAGCATCTGTGGTGACTGACAGCTTTGGAGCAGGGCGGGAAAAAGCAGGACCTGGATTTAAGGATATCTGTTCTCTCCAACAAAAGATTTCTCTTCTGACAAACTCTAGTATTGGGACCAGAAAAGATAAAGGGTGTTGATGCTGGGACCAATGATTTTTCAGCTATCACAGTATCTTTTTCATGTGTAGTCTTGCCAGGGGAACCATGAGAATGACAGGTGCCATGAAACCCAAAAATCCTGAAGTAATCCCTCGTAGTGACAGAAGTCAGGAGTGGAAAACCTTAGAAATAGATCTAAATAAAGATTTTTGTTTTCTGAAGGAAGAAAAGCTCTTTGAAGTGAGGTGTGTTATTGACATCCCAGGAACACAATCTTGTGTGAGGGAGTTGAGAAAGACTTTTGAGTGTTCTCTTGGAATCCCAGCTTGTACAAGATATCTCTCACCCAAGAGAAAGATTCCTGATATTTTGAAAAGGACTCTGCAAAGATAAGCAAATCATCTAAATATGGAAAATGTGGATACCCTGTAGCCTGCAATAAGCTATAAATGGAGCTAGACACTTTGTGAACACAATTTGTGAACACTCTTGGTGCAGTGGATTGTCCAAAGGGTAAGACAGAGAACTGATAATGCAATAGAGACACAAAACTGTAAGAAATCTCTGAAGTCCAGATAAATAGGGATGTGATGAGCAAGTTTTAAGCCTAGTGCTACCAAAAACTTGAAAAAGAAGAGGTAACAAGTTGTAAAAAAGGAATACTTAGTAGAACATATAAAATATTGCATGATAACTCAAGAGTGACTTAGGAGACTTCCTGTGCCAATAAGTTGTAAGGGCTATCAGTGGTAATTACTGCTGAAAATCTCTGTCTAGCACTGTTGGTAATTACACCCAATTCAGAGACATGCAGATCAGTCATAATGACGTTTTCCTCTTTGCCGCTAAACATTACTCTATACTGCATTTCTAGCACTTGCATAAACTTTATCTTTTATCTGCTGGAGTTTATGCAAGCACAGGTGCTTTTTCTGGATCCCAACCTGACTCTTACTAGAAGTAACAAGTCCCACTTGATATAACAGTCTTTAGGGACTTTACCAGCAGTAAGCAAACCTTACTTTTTCATCCATTTCTTTTTATGAATAGTCATGATAAACTGTAGTAACAGAACTACCAATTTTCAAATATGATTTTGCCCAAGCAGTTCTAATAAAACGTTCTTTAACCAGATGGGAAATTATATATCTGGGAGGGACTCTTTCCTAAGCTGTTTGGTACAATATCACTGGGCTGTATCTGTATGGTAAGAGAAGCCCTCTTCAATGTTTAAGAATTTTAGAATCCAACTGGTGAGAAAATGAACCACATTTTCTCTTTTCTTTTCCTCAGGCACACCATATATAATCTTAAATAATTTCTTCTCTCCCAGTTTTCCAGATCTACCTTACACAGACGTTAGTCACTTTGTTTTAGCAAACATTTAGGGTAGTTTTCGTGCTCACCCAGTCTTGCCTCAATGTCACTTAAATTTGTTTCTATACTGTCTATATGAGAATTTTATTGTTGGATCATAGTTTTTAGAAGTTCAGACTGTTGCCATTTTCTTGTATATAACTACCATCTTATCCATTCTGTCTATTTTTAAGTATAATTTTTCTATGGAAATTATCATATTCTGGAAATCCTTCTTTGTAGAAATGGTCTCTTGTACAGTAGTTTTGGAAATTCACATCCTTCAAGTGGTCTGTTGAGATATCTTCTGACGTGAATTTTTTTAATTATTCCATTTTGACTAACATTATTTGATCCTGAGACAAAATAAACAATTTCCTTCCCTTATTGCACCAATTTGACTATGTTTGATAGTAAATTCCTGTCAACAACTTGCTGATATTACAGAGTGAGTAAAATCTGCTGGATTCAATCCATCATCTTAGCCATACCACCGGCAGAAACCATATGTGTGATGGAGGAGCTGTTGTGATTCTACCCACTCATTTGTTATGATGTAGTCACTGTTTGGTGAGAAAGAACAGAACAGATCTGATGCACAAGTGCATTATATATGTACATGAATACACACTCACACACAAACACACACACACACACACACACACACACACACACACACACACACACACACACACACACACGTATATATATTTTTTTATTTTATTTATTTATTGACATTTGTTAACCGGGTTTGTCCAACTGGGCTTGTGGCCCATTTTCAATGGAGACCCATGGAGAAAAGCTCCAGTAGTACATTTTAAACAAGTATAATTTTAAACAATATTGATATAATAGCAGTTGTAGCAAAAAGATTCACATATGTTGGGTTACATGCATAAAGTTAAAGTTGCATTAAAAAGAAGCTAAGTAACAATTTTACATTGATATAGTTCAATAGGTCAACAATAAAAAAATTTTGTTTGTATAAAATTAAGCAAATGCATAGTAGACACATTGGAGAGAGAGGTGTATTGAGGTAGTAAGTATGGTCTTTTTGAAGGTACGTAAAGGGAAGGAAGACTAGGTAGGGTCATGGCAAGGGCAGGTTCTGGAATTGAGAAAATAAGCTTTTAGTTCATTTTTAGAGTGTGAGGTGTGGGAGATTGAACGTAAGTCAAGGGGAAGTTTGTTCCAGGCATGGGCAAGGGAATGTTTGTAGAGTAGTTTGCCTACTGACCTTTTTGGGTGGTAGATATCAAGTAATTGTTGGTTAGAAGTATGGAGGGTCCGGGATGGGATGTAGATGGAGACTAAGGAAGATAGAGGTGGACAGAAGGAGGGTTTATAAAGAATAAAGTGTAGCACATGAAACTGATAAGATAGCAGAAATTGAAGAGAGTTTAAAGAAATGCAGTGATGTGAGTTGTATGGGGAGTTAGTAATGAAGCTGGCTATTTTATGGTAAGTCTGTTGGAGTTTGTTTAGAGTGGAGGCCTGTATATTGGTAAGAACTGGGGTGGCGTATAAGAGGGAGGGGAAGGAGGAGTGGCTGGCCCAGGGTAAGTCTAGATTCAGGGGTTAGGAATTTTTTCTTCCGATATAGAAGACCTAGTTTCTGGTTTGTTTTTTTTATACATTGGAGTATGTGTAGGTTGAACTTCAGTTCATCATCGATAATGACCCCTAAGAGTTTTGTGTGGGTGTCAGGTGGAATAGTTGTATTGTCAGAAGATGTAATAAAAAAGGAGGTTTTGTGATGAGAAAGAGAACGGGGAAGGAAAAGTAGGAGTTTGGTCTTTTTAGGATTTAGGATCAATAGGTTGTGAGAGAGCCATTGTTCAGTGGATAGTAGGGCCTGTTGGGTCAGGGAGTGTAGTTCAGGAATGTTATTTGAGATGGATATAAGTGTGGAGTCGTCGGCATACTGAATAAGGGAGGATTCTTTGCATGAGGTGTAAAGATCATTGATGAAGATGTTAAACAAAAGGGGTCCCAAGATGGAGCCTTGGGGAACACCAGTGGAGATGGGTAGGAAAGGTGAGGAGGATGAGAGCCATTTGACAGATTGTTCCCTGCCAGATAGGTAACTATTAAACCAGGCAAGTGCAGAGGAGGATAGGTGGAGATTTGTGAGTTTGTATAGTAGTAGAGGATGAGAGACAGTATCAAAGGCTTTGGAGAGATCTAGGAAGAGACAGGAAATGAGTTTATTGTTGTCTAGGGCCTCTGCAATGATATGAATGAAGAAGAGGAGGGCAGTGGTGGTGCTGTGATGAGGACGGAATCCATGTTGGGTAAGGGTAAGTAAGTGGTGTGTGAGGAGGTGATTGAGAAGTTGTGAGTGAATACATTTTTTCTAATATCTTGGAGAGGGGGGACAGAATGGCAATGGGTCGGTAGTTTGAGGGATCAGTGGAGTTTCCACCTTTATGAAGGGGGATAGTGAAGAAAGATTTTCAAAGGGTGGGGACAGTCGATTCCAGAACAGATAGATTAATTAGTATAGATATAGGATAGGCAATTGAGTCAGCAGCAAGTTTGAGGAATGTAGGAGATAGATTGTCAGTGGAAGGAGAGCACGATTTTAGCTTGAGTAGTACAGATTTGATGTAAGTAATGGGAACTGGCTCAAATGAAAACAAAGTTGTGTTAGTGGGACTTGGAGAGGTGGGTGTCGAAGTAGAGTTTGGCTTAGAGGTTACCAGATTTTGGATGGAAGAGATAAAGTGTTTATTCAGGAGGGTAGCTGTTTCCTGAGAGGAAGAGTTAGGGTATGGGGAGGGATTAGAGGGCTTTCCAGGATAGAGGATGTTGTTGAGAGCCGACCAAAATTTTTGAGGATTGGATTTGTTGTTAAGCTGAGCAGAGCTATAGTATAACTCTTTGTCATTAGTTGTATGTTTTGCAAGGTTCCTCAGTTGACTGTATATATACATATATATAGGTTCATAGGTTCATAGGTTTATACTAGGCTATCTGCCCTAAGGCATTTATAAGCCTAGCCCAAATTATTGTGGCTTCACCCTTATATGAAAAATACTGTGCCCATTAGTTTGTTGTGCCTCTGTCCAGCAGTGACCCAGAGATGATTCCGGGTAAACCTCGATCTCCCATCCACAGGTCTAGATTTCTCTTGAACAGAGTCAGCGAGGTGCTCTGCCTCACATGGACCGGGATTTTATTCCACAGCATAGGGAGTCTCTGAGTGATAAATCTATCCCTCCAGCACGTCCTATTTATATCCGTGCTAAGGTTTAAGTCGCTTGCTCTAGTGGTTTTGGTGGATTTGGATTTTTGAGGTGGAGCATGTCCATTAATTCGGGTTGGACATGGCCTTGTATGTCAGGCACATGTCACCTCTGAGCAGACGGTATGCGACTGAATAGAGCTGGAGTTTCTTCAATCTGGCAGCATATGACAGATTTTGGAGTCCCTTTATCCTTTGGTGAGGAACTTTGGGGTCTCTCCAATTGCTGCAGATGTCGGGTGAGATACATCCCGAATGGGGCATTGTACTCGATCATTGGTCTGATAAGTGAAGAGTACAGGGAACAATGACCTCACTAGATCTGGATGTGAATCCTTCATGATCAGGTGGGCAATGTAGAAGGTCTTTCTAACCACTTTAGCAATGTGAGTGTCAAAAGAAAGGCCACTGTCAACCTGGGTCCCCAGGTCCCTGATAACCTCTTCTGTGCTTAGTGGATTTCCACCTATATGGTAGCTTGGGGTTACCTTGTTTTTCCCGAAGGGTATGACTATACATTTTTTGGCGTTTAACTTCAGGCCATGGCTCTGGCACCAGCTATCTGTTTCCGTGAGTCCCTTCTGAAGGATATCCGTGTATATATATATATATATATATATATATATATATATATAGATAGATAGATATATAGATAGATATATGTAATATCTGTGTGTGTGTTCCATTGGTTTGGTTGACAGGGTGCTTGGTTGATATCTGCTTAATCAACCGCATTTGGGTGACTATACAGATAGTCAACAGGTGTGTGAGATCAACAATGCTCGGGTAGGGGAATATTCTCTTTCACAAGAAATTGTGTTATCTTGGAGTTAGTATATCGTCTACTCTACACTGTTCATACTTTGAGGTATAACTTGGGAGCACGCAAAACATACATTTTTTTAAGGGGTGAAGCCCCCCATGTGTGTGCTTTATATATATATATATATATATATATATATATATATATATATAGTCTATTTGCATATATATATATATATATATATATATATATATATATATATATATATATATATATATATTTATAGTGTGTGTGTGTGTGTGTGTGTGTGTGTGTGTGTGTGTATATATATATATATATATATATATATATATATATATATATAGTCTGTATATATATATATATATATATATATATATATATATATATATATATATATATATATATTATATATGGGTGTAGGACACTGTATTGAATCTGCAATGTCCTGACACACAGTAGGTTGACACCAAATGATCAGCAGAGACAGGGGGTCAACATTTGCATGAGACACAATACCTGGGTAGAGGAATATTTCCTTTCCTAGAGATTGTGTGATCTTGGAGTTAGTATATATAATTAGCAGGGGGTCTGGGGGACACAGCCTCCCAGATGACAGATGCAGGGGAGCTTGCCTTCTCCAAAAACATTTGCTGTTGGTTTACTCAGCTCTGTGGTAATCCTTGGAGCATGGGCAGAATATGCTGTTACTGGTGCATTCCACAACAGGACATTGATCTTTAGAGTGTCAGGACACTATACATTCAATACCATGTCCTACACTCACATCTGTCTAAATAGATAGATAGATAGATAGATAGATAGATACATAGATAGATAGATACATAGATAGATATGGATGAGGGGTCTAGTATGTGATATGCAAGATGTCTTAAACTGTAGGTTTAGGAAAGGAGTTTCATAATGTGTTGTGAAGCTCCAAGCCATGAATGTGTTCTATAATCTTATAGTGTAAGGTAGATTATTTCTCTATCAATTTTCCATTTGTCAAACCACACACCATTGATTGGAAGCAAATTTCCACAAAACAAAACAAACCTACTGCATTTCTAAGATTTCTCAAAAAAGAAACTTGCAAATTACCACTATTATATAATCTTATAGAAATTCCCTGCAAATAATTGATGTACTTGCTTGTCAATCAAAAATTTTCAGTGAATTTACTGAGTTGGCTTTATCAGGGAAATAATGGACCGTCTAGATGTCAGGCCCCACAGCACCTGTGAGAAGTCTATTATTTCCTTGATAAGGTCAACCCCATTTTGTATTATTGCCTGATTACATCGATTTCAGGGTTATTGTGCTAGAATCTGTTAGAGCAGGCCGGCGGTACAAGGCTGATGCCAACATCATATGGGATCATAACACATTGCACAGTATATATACTCACATAGACAGACTATATAACTAAATGCAATTCAGTATAGGAAAACAATTTAACAGCATGTCTTTGGAGAGTGGGCAGAACCAAGAAACACTGGTTCCAACACCAAACCAAAACCAAGGGAAGAATATGAGTAAAAAAGCTGCAGGTACTCCACGACAAATGAAGCCAACCAGTCACCTTAAAAATAACACTGCTTTAATAGATAAGTAAGCGCTTTCACATCTATACAAGATGCTTCATCAGACTTCAAAAAGCAGAACAAACAACTAGTTTAAATCCATTGTAGGTTATCCATTGAGCCAATGATACATCAAGTACAATAATTCAATCTGTCACCATAGAAACAATTAAACAAATTTAAATTGTTAAAACATCAAAACACTTGAATACTTTCAAAAAAACTCGTACAAAACCACACATTACCAAAATGCTGCTTCAAAAACTCATGTAAAAACACATGTAAAAACACATGGAAATATGCAGATACATTCTTGTGCATGTTTACCATATGAAACTAAATAAAATAAAAATAATGAAATATATATATATATATATATATATAAGTGCATATAAAGATATATAAATATATATAAATAATGTATGAAAAATAACATATGTGATAAAAAATTATGTATATATAAAAAAAGAATAATGTATATATATAAAAATAATATATTAAAAGATGAAATCTTCAATGTGGTAATGGGCGTTCAGCAAGGAAAGGTTTCAGACTGACCCTATCATTGAGACCATGTCCTAAGTCAGCTCGCAGTCTGATAATCCACTTCCCTTCTTCCCTCTCCGTGAATCCAGTAACATTCCCCAGAGGCTTTTTTGTTTCTACAAGGGAAGAATATGTCAATGGACACAGAAGGCAAATTATTTATTTATGCAAATATATATATATATATATATATATATATATATATATATATATATATATATATATATATATATATATATGCATGTATGAATAAGAGGTCTGCTGCTGTTAGGCAGTAGGGATATTCTCCTATATTGTGTTCAGAATTGGGAACTGTCATCATTATTTTATACTCCTAATATCTGTCAGCCATCAGATCTGAGGACCAATTGACCCATTCATTCCTACACAGGGGTGTAGGTCAGTTACCAGCTTTTCATGCTGCCTTATGAGATGAGAGTTGATTACAGTCAGGGCTGGTGCTGGCATTTTGGGGGCTCGCAGCAAATTTCAAGCTGGGGGCCTTATTCAGGAGAATATAAAGTGTGACCACATTACCATCACACCTCCTTTCCTGTCAAGCTCATCCAGCACCAATTAATGATCACTATAGTGTTACTACATTCAGATCATTACCAAGTGATGTGCCAAGGTACATACTGGCATTTAGTACCAGTGTTACATTATGACAACCCCCTGTACCACAGCAAAGTAGCCACTCATATATGCACACACACTGAATACATGCTCCTCAACTGCCCAGATTTTCACAAAATGTCCAGATGTGACTAATTTTTGGTCTGTTCCTCAAACTTTGTAGTTTTCTGGATTTTTTGTGGCAAATCATTGAGGACTGAATTCACCAAATAACAGGCTTTTGATTTTAACTTCATATCCTTCAGAAAATGTATGATAACACCTTTTATTCTAGCAACTTTTTTTAAGTTTATAAGAGCAATATTTAAAATTTGTCCTGATTTTTGGGGCTGTACCCCCATTATCTGTGGCTTTGTACAGATTTTTTGTGGCATGAGACTGAGAGCTATGACTGGCATTTAGTACCAATGTTACATTATGACAAGCCTTTGTACTGCATTAAGGTAGCCAGTCCCACAGAGGTACACAAAGACACCCACACTGACTCCCACATAAAGACACCCACATTGACTCCCACACAAAGACACCCACACTGACTGGCATTTAATAGCAATGTTGTTACATTACAAGTCTCTGTACAGCATCAAGGTAGCCAGTCCCACAGAGGTACACAAAGGCAAAGACACCCACACTGACTCCCACACACACAGCACAGACAAGACAAGACAAAAACAGCAATACAGCAAGGCTGAACAGAGGCACCCACATAGATTCCGTCACACAGGACAGAAGCACACCAAAACAGAGACTCTTGCACACAGGACAGACCCCCACACATGATAAAGACAGCACTACAGGAAGATTAAACATTAACACCCACACAGACGCAGACACACAGGACAGATGCACCCACCCCCAGAGTACAGAGACAAGACCAAGACAAAACTACTGCAAGACTGAATAGAAACCCACATAAGACTAAGGCAGCACTTCCACAAAACACTGAGAACTGAGACACCACTCCCAAACACAAGACGGTGACAGCAAAACAGCAACACTGAAACAAGCAGCATTAGATAAACTGACCCCATTATACAAGACAGTTACCGAAATGCAGAACAGTCACACTGCAGAGGTACACAACACAGCTATGGGACAGACATCAAAAAGACTACAGACACACAAGACATACAAGGGAAAGCCATGGGGATTACAGCGCCTGAGGCAGACTCAAATCCAAACAAACCCAAGAGAAAGCCGTGGAGATTACTGAGTCTGAGGCAGATGACTCATACCCAAACACAGAAGAGAGCACAATGGGGATTACTGAGCCTCAGGCAGACAGACTCAAACCCAAAGAATTACACAAGAGAGCCATGGGGGGATTACTGACTCTGAGGTAGACTCAATCCCAAGCACATGAAAGCAATGGGAATTACTGAGTCTGACACAGACAGACTCAAACCCAGAGAGAAACAGATGAAGTCAAGACCAGAGTGTCATTCATCTTCAATGTGCAGTTAGCTCCTCAGCTTTTCTGATTACTGCCACTTTTATCTGTTTGCCCTCTGCTTCTGTCCTAGCTTCATAATGAGTCCTGTCACTCCCAATTGTCCTAGCCTCAGGACTCCAGAAGAGTCCTGCTGCTCCTGACAAGTCCTGCTGCTCCCAACTGTCCTGGCCTCACAACGAGTCATGCCACTCCTAACTACCTTTGCCTAACATCTTGCTAGTTTCATCCTCATTGTACTTGGTCGTACCTACTGGAGTAAGCAAAGATCAGTGAATACACAGCATACTGTACAAGCCGCGCTAAGGTACTAACTGAAATTTACTGCCTTACAACATTCTAACAGATTATTGGAAAGGAAATATGAGCACATACCTAAAGTTTTACTGGAATCTTTTGAAATTTCTTCCAGACAAAATCTTGAATGAGGTTGCCATATGATACACTTTGTCCCACTTCATGCTCAATTGAGAGCACAGCGAAGCCTGAAAGTCTCTCCTGACTCACTGATGAATGTAGGTATGTCTTTGAGCTTCAGTTTAGAAAAGCTGCATTCTGCAGTATCCACTGTAAAAGGTGCAGACAAATAAATGTGCAGTGAAACATAACTATTTATATATATGTCTTGCAAGAGGGTGCGAATGAGGAAATTTAAAACAGACAGTGGTGATGATTCACTATCAATCATTTGAGAAAGGCTTTTGAGTTCGTGTCCAAGATCAGTCATCAGTGTCACAGTAAACACTTATCCTGTCAGTCAGTTGTTCTTTCAGAGCCTTGCAGTGTTAGACCAATGTGCCTTCTGCAACTTCACTCAAGGCTTTAATATTCGATAAAAATCCAAAGGCCTTATCAAACTCTGAAAGCTGCTCAAACCAGTCAGTAAATGATTGGATAGTTGTGTCCAGCAGCACACTGAAGAACTCTACATGTAGTTTTACCATTGGATCCTGTATAGTCTTATCCTCTCCTTCATAGTCAAAGAAGCACTTTACTTTCCTCTACCTCTTTCCTAGAAATGTGGTGCCAACATCCAGTTCTTCTGCTATCTTGGAGGCTTCACCCATGGCATGTTGAAATCCTGTCTCTGTAATTCTTCAGCGGGTCCATAGTTGATGCCAGCAGTTTGGCACATGTTCATAGGTTCATAGGTTGATACTAGGCTATCTGCCCTAGGGCATTTATAAGCCTAGCCAAAGTGTGTTAGGCTTTCGCTACCCTTTTAGATTAGTTGACTGTGCCTCTGTATAGTAGGTCACAGTAGGTAGCCCTTTAAAGGTTAGTTTACTGTACCTCTGTCAAGCAGGGACACAGAAGAGATCCCAGGGGTAAACTTACGATCTCCCATCCACTCGTCAAGATTTCTCTTGAAGAGGGTCAGTGAGGGGCTCTGCCTAACATGGATTGGGATTTTGTTCCAGAGTGAGAGGAGCCTCTGGGATATGAATCTGTCCCTCCAGCATGTCCTATTTATTTCTGTGCTGAGGTTCATGTCCCTGGAGCATGTAGCTCTAAGGGATTTGGATTTGCAGAGGTGAAGCATGTCCATTAGTTCTGGGTTGGACATGGCTTTATACGTCAGACACAGATCGCCTCTGAGTAGGCAGTATGCAACTGAGTAGAGCTGGAGTTTCTTTAGCCGAGCTGCATAGGGCATCTGTTTGAGCCCCTTGATCCTCTTGGTGAGGTACTTTTGGGGTCTTTCCAGTTGCTGCAGGTGTTGGGTAAGGTACATCCCAAATGGGGCATTGTATTCAATTATGGGCCTGATAAGTGATGAGTAGAGAGGCACAATGACCTCTCTTGATCTAGATGTGAATCCTTTTATGATAAGGTGGGCTATATAGAAGGTCTTTCTAACCACTTGGGGAACGTGATTGTCAAAGGACAGATTGCTATATACTTGGGTCCCCAAGTCCCTAATTACTTCTTCCGTACTTAATGGATTACCACCTATGTGGTAATTTGTGGGCACTTTGTTTTTCCCAAAGGGAATGACTATGCACTTTTTGGCATTTAGCTTTAGTCCATGGCTCTGGCACCAGTTATCCGTCTCTGTGAGACCCTTTTGGAGGATGCTTATGTCAGCCAGAGAGTCGATTACGGCACCCAGTTTGCAGTCATCTGCGAACTTGGTCAGCCATAGTCCACTCGTGTTAGCCTGTACCACTGAGAAATATATACTGAACAAGAGAAGTCTCAGGACTGAGCCTTGTGGGACTCCACTTGTAACTGGTTTAGAGTCTGACATGGCACCTGCTATTCTGACCATGTGAGTTCTATCCCTGAGCCAGTTTGCAACCCATCTTGTGACATAGGGGTTGATATTTAAGCTGGTGAGCTTATTTATGATGCCCAAGTGGGGTATTGTGTCGAAGGCTTTTGCGAGGTCCAGGTAGGCTGTGTAGACTACCTTCCCTTCATCTATGGCTTTGGTAACTGTTTCAAAGAAGTCGACCAGGTTCAAGAGGCAAGATCTGCCCTTAACAAAGCCGAATTGGGTAGGATCCAGTGTCTGGAGGTTCCCAATGTCTTTGTTTATGATTTCCATGATGATACGCTCCATAGCTTTGCAGACCAGGCTAGTCAGACTTATAGGGCGATAGTTTCCGGGACCTATTGTGGCACCACCTTTGTGGAGTGGGAGCACTGTTGCTGTACACCATTCCTTGGGTACATATCCTGTAGTAAGGCTGAGACTGAACAGTGACTTTATATGAGGGTTTAGTTCTTCTTGGAGCTTGTGTAAGACGCAGCCCGGGACACTGTCTGGTCCCATTGATGCTGTGTTTTTTGCTTTGGAGAGGGCAGCTCTCACCTGTGCATCTGTGATCTCAGGAAGGCTACACTCTGTTGGGATAGACATTTGCTCTTTTGGGGGGGAAGGGGGGGAGAAGTTTGCACTGAACCTTTCTGCCAGGATGTTGGCAATGTCTGTGGGTTCAGTGTATTTTTTGTCATTTTGCACTACCTCAGAGCATATCTGGGAGTTGCCTCCCAGGTTTCTGACATAACTAAAGAAGGCCTTGTGATTATCTTTAGTGTCTTGTGCAATTTTTCTTTCGAAGCTGGCCTTAGATGATTTTCTTGCTAGTACTGATCAGAGACACCTTCCCTTTTTGGGATTTTGATCTATCATGTAGTGAGCTTTCTCCTTCTGTTGTATAGCTTATTTATGGCTGGGGTCCACCAGACAGGTCTCCTGCCTTTGGAGGAGTGAGTCTTGGTTTTATTTGGGATAGCATGCTCCATGCATTCCTGTAGGTGTCCATAGAATGCTTTTGTAAAGGATTCTGCATTTTGGGCCGTATTTTCCACTGGCCCGGGGGCTTTGAAGGATTCCACCTCGGTTTTGAGAAGTGTGAAGTTTGCTTTTGAGAAGTTCTTCACCCTGGTTTCCTTGGCTAGGGGCGGGGATGGAATATGGATGTCCAGTGAGATTAGTTTATGGTCTGATCTTACCAATGAGGGGTATACCTCTGGTGTGGAACATAGAGACCCCATGTTGGTGATGACCAGATCCAATATGTTTTCCCCTCTTGTGGGAGTGGTGACCAGTTGTTCCATAGCATTTGAGTTTATAAATTCTAGGAACCGTTGGGCGAGGGTGTTTGGGCTTGAGTAGTTTTCCCAATCAAGGTTTGGGTAGTTGAAGTCATCCAATATAATGTTGTTTGGAGAGACCTTCATATTCTAATAAATTTAATAAGTTTAATAAATTCATATTTAGTTATTTTAAAAAACACAATTTTAAAAAATACAATTTCAAACCTTTTTAATGTTTTTGCAAATTTGTCTATTGAGCAATTAGTATATACATTTTTAAAAATATCTATGTATGGCTCTATCGTCAAAAACATGTTTTGTTGGACATTGTTTCACAAACTTGGTGTACATATATATATTTTTTATATATTTCTTATATAAAACATTTTGAATGTAAATGTAGTAACAAAGTATAGTAATTTGATAAATGTGTCTTGTTCAAGGTTTTACATTTTATGAAGTAATATTTATGTATTCACAACAGTGGCAAGTGAATAGAGGACTGTCTGTTTGAAACTGTTTGTATAACTTTAATAGCTTAAGTACTAAAGCTATCACATGATGGTCAATAGACCCTATAAATGAAGTTAGAAATCCATTGCTATTTGATCTTGATAAAGCTTGGCAATGAGACCAAGTGAAAGCGCTTGATTTAAACTGTTGGGATTCATTGTCGTATTTGTGCTTCACTTGGCTATAGTTTTGTGCTGAAAAGCAAAGTTTTTTGAAAAGAAGTTATTGTCAAACAATAAAATCGTCTATTTAGTACCTCTGTTGGCTGTTTTTGAGCAGTGGAAAGCTTGCTTTGGTGTTTTTGGTGCTTACATCTTGTTTTATTGGTTCTACGATCCATGGCTGAAGATTCAGTAATGGAGGAATTTCTCAGAACGCCCTCAGCGCTTGGCACTGAAAGCCAAGATGCTCCTGTGACTAGGGCAGAGTTCAACAAAGTGCTGGACCTTTTAACCCAATTAAATGAGACATTAAAAGGCAATAAAGGCGGGACTTCCTGTTGCATACCCGGTAATCAGGAACAGGCTCTGGAGCAGAGAACAACGCGAATAACGCCAGAAGTGATGGTCGCTCAAAAGAGATTTTTTAACAATTCTAGTAAAGGTTCCACTTCCTCACAGCAAGCTAATGTCAGCTTTGTGGATGCAGTTCGTGGGCAGTGTTCGCTTGATTCCGAAACCCACAGCAACCAATTTAATTTTAATGTGTGGACAGACAAGCAGTTCTGGTTTAAACAAGGTACTGTACAAATAGATCAATCTGATACTGAACATCAGTTTAACGTTTTAAAAGAAAGACTTTACTCTTATAAAACTAATCAGTTGGAGATTAACTACCTCAAAGAATGTGTTAATGTTGAACGAGTACCTAAGGGGCTGCGTTGTTTTAAATTTCCAAACAAAGTACAGCCAGGTACAATGTATTATGACAAGTTGTGTAATATGTTTAACAGGGCTGGTTTGCAGGTGCTAGAAGTTATGGCGGAAGAATATGAAGCTAAGTCTAATGCACTTCTGAAGGATTTAAATGTTATGAATGAGAAATTAGTCAATTGTTCAGGTTTTTTGTCTGGTAAAAAAGGCTATGACAGTGTATTCGATGAAGTGGACCAATACTGTTTGAAAATCCTAAACAGGAAGATTCATAAGTTAGAAAGGGATTTGAATGAATATAGGGAAGGGTTAGCATACCCTGTAGTTATGAAAAACAAACGAAGTGATGATTATAATAGGAATCGAATACAAGCTAACACATACAGAAATTACCATGCAGAACCACCCACTGAACCATTGAGAAGGAGTGAAAGAATAGCAGAAAAAAGTAGAAAAAATACACACCAGGATTTTCACTTTCCCCAGGACAGGTTCATGGGGAGGGGGGAGAATTACCAGCAACAGAACTGGAGGAAAACTTAGATTTAGACAGTGATAACATTAGTTCTTCAATTTACAGTGGACAGGAAGTGACAAATTTAAACGAGAATGAAGAAGGTAAAAACTACAATCTAGTTAAAGATAAGAATTTCATGATATATAATTTTACAGAAGTGGAAATCAAAAAAGAGTATTTTGATTAATTCACAAAAGGCCTGCATTTTATTCCTGCCTATCCAACTGAAGTGTCAGAAGCTTTAGTAGACCTAAAACTATTTGTAAGGCAGATGAATTTAATTTTAAATTTTAATGGACAGCCCCATAATAAAAACACATTAGCGAGAGCCAGTACATTTAATCCCCCAACCCACCCATGCCTAAAAATATTTGAAGAGATGGCCACTAAAGAGATAAGAAAGATCATTAGTAAAAGAGTAGAAAGAGTTCCGGTGAATATGAAGGCGGAGGAAATATCACTAATACAGTTTTTAAGAAAAGAAAAGTGTAGAACCATGAAACCAGACAAGGGAGGGGGGTTAGTCTTGATGTATACACAAGATTATGAAATGTACATGTTTGATTTATTGCAAAACTCTGAAAAATATGAACTAGTTTCTAGAAACGAAGTGAATCTGGCTTATTCCAAAATTAAATACACTTTAACTGACCATTTATTACAAGGGTTTATCAATGAAGAACTTTATAATTATTTAAATGTCAACAAACCCAAAATCCCAATAATTTTTGGAATTCCAAAGACACATAAAGGCCTAGAACCATTAAAGTTCAGGCCGATTGTCTCAGGAAAAGGAGGTGTTTTGGAGCCTATAGGCAAATTTGTTGATTACAAATTGAAAAGTTTGCTACAACACTGCAATATATATGTAAAGATTCTTGGGACTTCTTAAGAAGTATTCAGGGAGAATTATTTCAAGTGGATTTAATATTAATTACCATTGATGTTGTAGACCTGTTCCCAAGTATTCCCCATGAACAGGGACTGGAATGGTTTAATGAAAAACTGGTCAGAGAATCAAATTTGTCAACTAATACTATCAATTTACTAGTGGAATTCATGGAGATTATATTAAAGAACAATTTCATGTTTTTTAATGGAGAAATTTATAGACAAAGGAAGGGGGTGGCAATGGGAGCACCCTGTGCCTCCATGTATGCCAATATTATATTACATAAATGGGAACAGGAATTCATCTTTTCAACTCAATGGAAAGAATGCATTAAACATTACACAAGGTTCTTGGATGACATAAGTATTTTGTGGACAGGCACTGAGACACAATTCATGGAATTTTTCGAATACATTAATTCCACAACTAATTTTTTGTCATTCACGTACAGTATAAGTGAAGAAAAAATGAATTATTTGGATGTTACAATTTTTAAGGACTGTGTCAACAACAGGTTTACATCCAAATTGTTCAGGAAACCCACTTTTTCCAATACTTATTTACTTTTTGCAAGTGGTCACCCTTACTGTCAAAAGAAAGGCATAGTTAAGGGGCAAATGGTAAGGGCTTCAAGAATGTCAAGCACCTTAGAATTCTTCATGGAAGAAATGGTGATAATAAAAAATATGTTTTTGGAAAGGGGGTACCCAGAGGACTTGATAGACATGTTAAGCAAGGAAGTCATAGAACATAGAGAGCAAAGATTTCCACCTTTATTAGGTCTAGGTCAGAATGGTGTAGTGAATTCTAGTGAAAGCAATACAGCGGTATTTACTAACAGCTACATCCACACCTATTCAACTGATTCACAGCAAATTGAAGGGGTGATTAATAAATTTTGGCCAGTTCTAACTGGACATGAAGAATTATGTAAATACATCCCGAAGCATCCTAAGTTCACAAGACGTAGGGACACGTAACATAAAGGAATTATTTGAGAAATTTCAACAACAAGAAAGAACTAGTATTAATAGGAAGTTGAAAAAAGGCACCTACAAATGTGGAAGCTGTAAACAATGCATACATATTATAAACAGTGATTCCTTATATATTCCATCTAGGAATTTTTGTTTTAAAGCTAGCATTCATGCAAACTGTGCAACACAAGGGATTGTTTACTTAGGTTATTGTACCAAGTGCCACAGTTTCTATGTAGGTAAAACGGAAAGGTCTCTGAGAAAGAGAATTTATGAGCACATGTATGAGGTTTCTAGGAAAAAAGATACAAATGCCTTTTATAAACACCTATTATTTTGTCCTGAAATGTCTATAAAATTCATAGTGCTAGAACAGGTGCAAGTGGATAGTAGAGGGGGAGACTGGGAAACGCGTTTGGAATACAAGGAATTGTTGTGGCAACTCAAATTGGATGCTGCCACAAGTCCCGGTCTAAATGATAGTATAAACATTAAAAGTGTTCTCAAATTAAGAATGGCCAGATTGTGATTCACAAGTTAAGGAGATATCATCATAAATTAACATGTAATCAGTTGTGTATTAATATGTTCATAGCACAGTGTTTTAATAGTTACACATATAGATTTTATAATAATACATGAATTGAAAGTCACTTTTATAAGTTATACAATATTTTATTGAATGGGAGTTTAATAAATTCATATTTAGTTATTTTAAAAAACACAATTTTAAAAAATACAATTTCAAACCTTTTTAATGTTCTTGTAAATTTGTCTATTGAGCAATTAGTATATACATTTTTAAAAATAGCTATGTATGGCTCTATAGTCAAAAACATGTTTTGTTGGACATTGTTTCACAAACTTGGTGTACATATATATATTTTTTATATATTTCTTATATAAAACATTTTGAATGTAAATGTAGTAACAAAGTATAGTAATTTGATAAATGTGTCTTGTTCAAGGTTTTACATTTTATGAAGTAATATTTATGTATTCACAACAGTGGCGAGTGCATAGAGGACTGTCTGTTTGAAACTGTTTGTATAGCTTTAATAGCTTAATTACTAAAGCTATCACATGATGGTCAATAGACCCTATAAATGAAGTTAGAAATCCATTGCTATTTGATCTTGATAAAGCTTGGCAATGAGACCAAGCGAAAGCGCTTGATTTAAACTGTTGGGATTCGTTTTCGTATTTGTGCTTCACTTGGCTATAGTTTTGTGCTGAAAAGCAAAGTTTTTTAAAAAGCAGTTATTGTCAAACAATAAAATCGTCTATTTAGTACCTCCGTTGGCTGTTTTTGAGCAGTGGAAAGCTTGCTTTGGTGTTTTTGGTGCTTACATCTTGTTAAATATGAGCACATACCTAAAGTTTTACTGGAATCTTTTGAATTTTCTTCCAGACAAAATCTTGAATGAGGCTGCCATATGATACACTTTGTCCCACTTCATGCTCAATTGAGAGCACAGCGAAGCCTGAAAGTCTCTCCTGACTCATTGATGAATGTAGGTATGTCTTTGAGCTTCAGTTTAGAAAAGCTGCATTCTACAGTATCCACTGTAAAAGGTGCAGACAAATAAATGCGCAGTGAAACATAACTATTTATATATATATGTCTTGCAAGAGGTTGCGAATGAGGAAATTTAAAACAGACAGTGGTGATGATTCACTATCAGTCATTTGAGAAAGGCTTTTGAGTTCGTGTCCAAGATCAGTCATCAATGTCACAGTAAACACTTATCCTGTCAGTCAGTTGTTCTTTCAGAGCCTTGCAGTGTTAGAGCAATGTGCCTTCTGCAACTTCACTCAAGGCTTTAATATTTGATAAAAATCCAAAGGCCTTATCAAACTCTGAAAGCTGCTCAAACCGGTCAGTAAATGATTGGATAGTTGTGTCCAGCAGCACACTGAAGAACTCTACATGTAGTTTTACCATTGGATCCTGTATAGTCTTATCCTCTCCTTCATAGTCAAAGAAGCGCTTTACTTTCCTCTGCCTCTTTCCTAGAAATGTGGTGCCAACATCCAGTTCTTCTGCTATCTTGGAGGCTTCACCCATGGCATGTTGAAATCCTGTCTCTGTAATTCTTCAGCGGGTCCATAGTTGATGCCAGCAGTTTGGCACATGTTCATAGGTTCTTAGGTTGATACTAGGCTATCTGCCCTTGGGCATTTATAAGCCTAGCCAAAGTGTGTTAGGCTTTCACCACCCTTTTAGATTAGTTGACTGTGCCTCTGTATAGTAGGTCACAGAAGGTAGCCCTTTAAAGGTTAGTTTACTGTACCTCTGTCAAGCAGGGGTAAACTTACGATCTCCCATCCACTCGTCAAGATTTCTCTTGAAGAGGGTCAGTGAGGGGCTCTGCCTAACATGGATTGGGATTTTGTTCCAGAGTGAGAGGAGCCTCTGGGATATGAATCTGTCCCTCCAGCATGTCCTATTTATTTCTGTGCTGAGGTTCATGTCCCTGGAGCATGTAGCTCTAAGGGATTTGGATTTGCTGAGGTGAAGCATGTCCATTAATTCTGGGTTGGACATGGCTTTATACGTCAGACACAGATCGCCTCTGAGTAGGCAGTATGCAACTGAGTAGAGCTGGAGTTTCTTTAGCCGAGCTGCATAGGGCATCTGTTTGAGCCCCTTGATCCTCTTGGTGAGGTACTTTTGGGGTCTTTCCAGTTGCTGCAGGTGTTGGGTAAGGTACATCCCAAATGGGGCATTGTATTCAATTATGGGCCTGATAAGTGATGAGTAGAGGGGCACAATGACCTCTCTTGATCTAGATGTGAATCCTTTTATGATAAGGTGGGCTATATAGAAGGTCTTTCTAACCACTTTGGCAACGTGATTGTCAAAGGACAGATTGCTATCTACTTGGGTCCCCAAGTCCCTAATTACTTCTTCCGTACTTAATGGATTACCACCTATGTGGTAATTTGTGGGCACTTTGTTTTTCCCAAAGGGAATGACTATGCACTTTTAGGCATTTAGCTTTAGGCCATGGCTCTGGCACCAGTTATCCGTCTCTGTGAGACCCTTTTGGAGGATGCTTGTGTCAGCCAGAGAGTCAATTACGGCACCCAGTTTGCAGTCATCTGCGAACTTGGTCAGCCATAGTCCACTCGTGTTAGCCTGTACCACTGAGAAATATATACCGAACAAGAGAAGTCTCAGGACTGAGCCTTGTGGGACTCCACTTGTAACTGGTTTAGAGTCTGACATGGCACCTGCTATTCTGACCATGTGAGTTCTATCCCTGAGCCAGTTTGCAACCCATCTTGTGACATAGGGGTTGATATTTAAGCTGGTGAGCTTATTTATGATGCCCAAGTGGGGTATTGTGTCGAAGGCTTTTGCAAGGTCCAGGTAGGCTGTGTAGACTACCTTCCCTTCATCTATGGCTTTGGTAACTGTTTCAAAGAAGTCGACCAGGTTCAAGAGGCAAGATCTGCCCTTAACAAAGCCAAATTGGGTAGGATCCAGTGTCTGGAGGTTCCCAATGTCTTTGTTTATGATTTCCATGATGATACGCTCCATAGCTTTGCAGACCAGGCTAGTCAGGCTTATAGGGTGATAGTTTCCGGGGTCTATTGTGGCACCACCTTTGTGGAGTGGGACCACTGTTGCTGTACACCATTCCTTGGGTACATATCCTGTAGTAAGGCTGAGACTGAACAGTGACTTTATATGAGGGTTTAGTTCTTCTTGGAGCTTGTGTAAGACGCAGCCCGGGACACTGTCTGGTCCCATTGATGCTGTGTTTTTTGCTTTGGAGAGGGCAGCTCTCACCTGTGCATCTGTGATCTCAGGGAGGCTACACTCTGTTGGGATAGACATTTGCTCTTTTGAGGGGGAAGGGGGGGAGAAGTTTGCACTGAACCTTTCTGCCAGGATGTTGGCAATGTCTGTGGGTTCAGTGTATTTTTTGTCATTTTGCACTACCTCAGAGCATATCTGGGAGTTGCCTCCCAGGTTTCTGACATAACTAAAGAAGGCCTTGTGATTATCTTTAGTGTCTTGTGCAATTTTTCTTTCGAAGCTGGCCTTAGATGATTTTCTTGCTAGTACTGATCAGAGACACCTTCCCTTTTTGGGATTTTGATCTATCATGTAGTAGCTTTCTCCTTCTGTTGTATAGCTTATTTATGGCTGGGATCCACCAGACAGGTCTCCTGCCATTGGAGGAGTGAGTCTTGGTTTTATTTGGGATAGCATGCTCCATGCATTCCTGTAGGTGTCCATAGAATGCTTTTGTAAAGGATTCTGCATTTTGGGCCATATTTTCCACTGGCCCGGGGGCTTTGAAGGATTCCACCTCGGTTTTGAGAAGTGTGAAGTTTGCTTTTGAGAAGTTCTTCACCCTGGTTTCCTTGGCTAGGGGCGGGGATGGAATATGGATGTCCAGTGAGATTAGTTTATGGTCTGATCTTACCAATGAGGGGTATACCTCTGGTGTGGAACATAGAGACCCCATGTTGGTGATGACCAGATCCAATATGTTTTCCCCTCTTGTGGGAGTGGTGACCAGTTGTTCCATAGCATTTGAGTTTATAAATTCTAGGAACCATTGGGCGAGGGTGTTTGGGCTTGAGTAGTTTTCCCAATCAAGGTTTGGGTAGTTGAAGTCACCCAATATAATGTTGTTTGGAGAGACCTTCATATTCTCCAGTGTTCTCAGGAAAGCCAAGTGAGGTTCCTGTGTTTGGGAGGGTGGTCTGTAGCAGGCTACAAACTGAAAGGCAGTTTTGCCCACTGTTAGTTGCACATGGATGGTCTCTGATGCTTCGTGCAGTGCCACTAACCTGGAGGTGTGGGTATCTTTGATAAATATGGATACTCCCCCTCCTTTTGTGGTTCGGTCCAAGTTTTGGGGCCGGAAAGCATGGTATGAAGTATAACCTGTTAGTGCTGGGGTGCTCTCAGGAGCCTTGAACCAGGTTTCTGTTACTGCACAGATATCAATATTCTCCATACTGAGGAGAGTCTCGAGTGCGTGCATCTTGAAGTTTAGATTTCTGGCGTTGAGCAGCATTATCCTTAGTTTTTTTTTCTTTGTGTTGTCTATGGAGGTGGGTTGACATTGGGTCCTTTTCTCATACTGTTAGTAAAAACCACTGCACTTCAGGTACATGTTATGCAACTTTTGTTGACCTACGCGGACTGCATAATGGCAAATGTTAGATTCTGAACACATTCTAAGTATTGTATTTCCAGTTTACAGAGAAACAACTCCCATCTTTCCTGACCTAGAGTAGTCCAAATACAGGCTTTGCTGTATTCTGGACTTTTGGAAAGTTCCTGTGTTGCCCATTTCCTTTCTTGGATAAAGGGAGGCTTCTTTGTTCACCAGTGGCAGTGGAGAGCTTGGATCAGCCTATCTATCCCTGGAGGAGTGTTCCCAGCACAAGAATCTGGTAGTCTATTGGCCATTTTGGGCCAATTTTTAGCTCTTTCAAGTCCCCCTGTATAAAACCCGCTTTAGCACGGCTTTGCACGATTTTGCGCATAGCGCAGCATTGGGCAGCACCGCTTAATTGGGTTTAAACCATTCTCGGCTCCACAAAGTCTGCTCTTCACTTTTTCCCTTAGAACTGATCTAGTTCTCATAATAAACACCCTATTCCCACTCTAAAGAATGGCACTTGCTCACTAAAGCAATTATATAAGTCAGCACTAAAAAATTAAAAGCACTACACCCTCACAAACTCCCCTTGAGTACTTTGTTCCCCATTGGCCCTTTTTTCAATTATAAAGGAATTCCCAATAGTATTCTAGCATGTCCAAAGGTCAGTTGTCAATCTCCTCTCTGGTCCAGCTGGTGAATCTGGGAATCTTGAGGCAATGTTACAACTGCCTCATGTACACAGACAACCCTCTCCTCCTCCCAACAAATTCCAACACATGTGAGAGATGCAACCATATAGCCAAACTGGAGGCTAAGCTCTCTCAACTCAGTACTGGCGTAACCAGTCAGGAGGAGAAGGAAACCACACCCACTACAATTCCAGTCTCACATAGATCTACCACGACAGCAAACCAAACACATAAACACACAAAAACATACTCAGAGGCTCTAAATAAAAATCTGCCTAAGCAGCAGAGACCTCCAAAGCAGACCCAAGCAACCGCTACCCCAAAACAAAACACGTGCAACACATAGCTCACAAAGCCAGTGTGCGAACAGTCACAGCCCTTAAGGCTAAACAACACACCTGATACACTTGTAATAGGTGACTCTATCATCAGGCACACTGACGTCCCGCTCACCAGGCTGAACAAGGAGAAGGTCACGGTGTGCTGCCTGTCAGCGCTAGGATCCGCCACATAACACAAGCACTCAGGTCACTCCAAGGCAAGTACAAATATGACTCAGTCATTGTCCATGCTGGTGTGAATGACCTGAGACATACCTCCCTGGACTACATGAAAAGAGACATAGAGGAGCTCTCTGAGCATGTAGCCGGTATGACCCTGACCTTGAGTAGCATCTTACCCTCACCAAGAATGATTCCACAATATGAAGACAAGATGATCAATTTCAACAATTGGCTTAAGTATTGGTGTCATTCAAAGGGGATCAATGCCTGTCTGCCTGGGATGACATGCTCGACAAGCCACGATGCTTGCTAGGGACGGCTTGCACCTGTCACCCTGGGCTTTGGATATTGGCAAAGGCTCTTGCCACCCCCATAGTGCCACTTTTAGGCAAGGCTCAAAAGACAAACCCACCTCCATAGGTATCACAAGGGATAAGAAACTAAGAGTAATGCTACTCAACGCCAGAAGTCTAAACCTCAAGATGCACGCACTTGAAACTCTCCTTAGCATGGAGAACATCAATATCTGTGTAGTAACAAAAACCTGGTTCAAGGCTCCCGAGAGCACCCCAACACTACCAGGTTATACCTCATACCATGTTTTTCGGCCCCAAAACATGGACCGAACCACAAAAGGAGGGGGAGTATCAATATTCATCAAATATACCCACACTTCCAGGTTGGTGGCACAGCATGAAGCATCAGAGACTATCCATGTGCAACTAACAGTGGGTAAAACTGCCTTCCAGTTTATAACCTGCTACAGACCACCCTCCCAAACCCAGGAACCCCACTCGGCCTTCCTGAGAACACTGGAAAATATGAAGGTCTCTCCAAACACCATTATATTGGGAGACTTCAACTACCCTAACAGACTGGGAGCATTACTCTAGCTCCAATACCCTAGCCCAAAGGTTCCTAGAATTTATAAACTCAAATGCTATGGAACAACTTGTTGCCACTCCCACAAGAGGGGAAAACATACTGGACCTGATTATCACCAACATGGGGACTCTATGCTCCAGACCAGAAGTGTATCCCTCACTGGTAAGAGCAGACCATAAACTAATCTCACTAGATATTCACATCCCGACCCCAGCCCCTGCCCAGAAAACCACAGTCAAAAACTTCTCTAAAGCAAATTTCACACTACTCAAAACCGAGGTGGAATCCTTCAAAGCCCCCGGGCCTGTGGAAAATAAGGCCCAGACCGCAGAATCCTTTATAAACTAAACGCATTCTATGAACACCTTCAGGAATGCATGGATCATGCAATCCCAAATAAAACCAAGACCAAATCCTCCAAAGTTAGGCGTCCTGTCTGGTGGACCCCAGCCATAAACAAACTATACAATAGAAGGAGGAAGCTACTACATGATAGAGCAAAATCCCAAAAAGGGAAGGCATCTCTGATCAGTATTAGCAAAAAACTACGGGCACTCACAAAATCTTCTAAGGCCAGCTTCGAGAGAAAAATTGCACAGGACACTAAGGATAATCACAAGGCTTTCTTTAGTTATGTTAGGAACCTGGGTGGGAATTCCCAGATATGCTCAGAATTAGTCCAAAATGACAAAAAAATACACCAAACCCACAGACATTGCCAACATCCTAGCTGACAGGTTCAGCGCAAACTTCTCCCTCCCTTCCCCACCAAAAGGGCAAATATCTATCCCAGCAGAGTGCTGCCCCCCTGACATCTCAGATGCTCAGGTAAGGCAGAACGGAAGAAGTAATTTGGGGACCCAAGTTGATAGCAATACCTCTCCAAAGCAAAAAACACAGCATCAATGGGACCAGACGGTGTCCCGGGCTGCGTCCTACATGAACTCCAAGAAGAACTAAACCCAAACATAAAACTACTGTTCAATCTCAGCTTTACTACAGGATATGTACCCAAAGAGTGGCGTACAGCAACAGTGGTCCCTCTCTGCAAAGGTGGTGCCTCAAGAGATCCTGGAAACTATCACCCCATAAGCCTGACTAGCTTGGTCTGCAAAGCTATGGAAAGGATCATCATGGACCTCATAAATAAAGATATTGGGGACCTACAGACACTGGATCTTACCCAGTTCGGCTTTGTTAAGGGCAGATCCTGCCTCTTAAACCTGGTCGATTTCTTTGAAACAGTCACCAAGGCCATTGACGAGGGGAAGGTGGTCCACAGAGCCTACCTGGACCTTGCAAAAGCCTTCGATACAATACCCCACTCGGGCATTATAGATAAGCTCACCAGCTCAAATATAAACCCCTATGTCACTAGATGGGTTGCAAACTGGCTCAAGGACAGAACCCACATGGTTAGAATTGCTGGAGCCATGTCGGACTCCAAACCAGTTACAAGTGGCGTCCCACAAGGCTCAGTCCTGGGACCTCTCTTGTTCGGTATATATTTCTTGGAGGTACAGGCTAACATGGAAGGACTGTGGCTGACCAAGTTCGCAGATGACTGCAAACTGGGCACCATAATCGACTCTCCAGCTGACACAAGCATTCTACAAAAGGGCCTCATAGAAACAGACAACTGGTGCCTGGGCCATGGCCTCAAGCTAAACGCCAAAAAGGGTATAGTCATCCCCTTTGGCAAAAACAAAGTGCCCACAAATTACCACATAGGTGGTAATCCATTATGTACAGAAGAAGTAATTAGGGACCTGGGGACCCAAGTTGATAGCAATCTCTCATTTGACAACCATGTGGCCAAAGTGGTTAGAAAAACATTTTATATAGCCCACCTAATCATGAAGGGATTCACATCTAGATCAGGGGAGGTCATCGTGCCTCTTTACTCATCCCTCATCAGACCCATAATTGAGTACAATGCCCCTTTTGGGATGTACCTTACCAGACACCTGCAGCAACTGGAAAGACCCCAAAAGTACCTCACCAAGAGGATCAAAGGACTCAAACAGATGCCATATGCTGCCCGGTTAAAGAAACTCCAGCTCTACTCAGTGGCATACCGCCTGCTCAGAGGCGATCTGTGCCTGATGTATAAAGCCATGTCCAACCCGGAATTAATGGACATGCTGCACCTCAGAAAATCCAAATCCCATCGAGCTACATGCTCGAGACTTGAACCTCAGCACTGAAATAAATAGGACCTGCTGGAGGGACAGATTCATAACCCAGAGGCTCCCTTCACTCTGGAATAAAATCCCTGTCCAGGTTAGGCAGTGTCCCTCATTGACTCTCTTCAAGAGGAATCTTGATGAGTGGATGGGAGATAGTAGGTTTACCCCGGGTATCACTTCTGTGTCACTGTTAGACAGAGGCACAGTATACTAACCTCGAAAAAGGGCATAGCAAAATTAAATTAAAATGGGTGGCGAAAGCCAAACACACTCTGGCTAGGCTTATAAATGCCCTAGGGCAGATAGCCTAGTATGAACCTATGAACCTATGACAATAGTGGAATGTTACCCATCGGATTTACTTAAATGGACTCACTATGGTAAACCTTCAACTTTGACCTGCCCATTGCCACATGAAGTACAAACTCTAAGCTAGCCAACCAGTGTAAACAATAAGTATCTTAACTGTAGGAGCAAGCTGCAAACCTACAACCTTTCCCTTAGCACAATAAGACTAGCCTCCTCTGCTTATGTAATGCAGTCATTAACTATGTCACTATTGTGCTTTACTCCCCAAGCATCCTGTACTGTATTGCACTGCTGCTTGTACAAAAAGTCACACTAAAAGGAAATAACCCCAAACATATGGCCTATAACTAGGTCGCACTACATCTTGATAAGACCACTGCAAAATGCATTCCGGTTAAGCAAAAAAACTGAAGCTGCCACACCAAGAGCTACACAATCCATGGTGCAATACACACCCAACAAGTGATCAAGTTGATTCCATCTTGCATTGCAGGCAGAACTGAAGATAAACTAGGGCCAGTAGGAAAAATAACTGCAGTGCAGCCATATAAACCAGAAAAATGGATTAGGTTCCAAAAAGTCATGTTAGTATGACTGCAGGCACAAAAGAATGAGCAACCTAATACTGAACGCTGTTTATAAACACAAGCTATACAGTAGGCAGTATTGTACCGTAAGATGAACAACGGCTGACTAACAGTAACCAGTAGGCAAAAACTGTAATGTAGGTAATAAGTACAATTGAAGTGCATTACAAAATACATAGTGCATAATGACTTGCATTGACATCAGTCACTATTGCACTGCAGGCAGAAAGACTGAAGAATGACTGACCAGTAGGCAAAAAATTAATGGGAAAGGCCCAAGTTACAGTTTTAAGTTAAATACCAAACACTGGAAGTGAACCTCAGCTTTTTCTACACAATTCTCACCCTTTCATTCCCCCAAACATGTGAAGAGGCCCCAAAAGACATAAAATATTGTTATTATAAGCTCTCTGGACAAGACAACTAAGGTCTGAAAGGAAAAATGGTTAGGAGGAAAGTCACAAGTTTTAAGGGGAACACACCAAACTATGACGGAAGAAAAAGGTTACAAAGTAAAAAAGACATTTCCAAAAACTATTCCTACTTTTATCACAAACCAGCCAAAATTCGGGCAAGCAGTCACAATGACAGGTACTGCATAACATGTACAAGATTGTCATACAACTGCCCACTACCTCTCAACCTCTTGGCACACACTTGAACAAACCAAAATCATTGGTCGAACAAAGGAGTAAACTCATGGGCTTCCTAGAAAATCTCATTTGTAGGGACATAGAAGTGTCAAACATTGGAGACAGACATTACCACCACCCTCCCCACCCTCCCTTAGCTCAAGAACTGCGGACAATATCATAAAGCCAGGGAATGTTCCATGCATTACGTGGATGATATGAAACATTTTTGTTAGTAGCTTCAGCCCACAGCATTGTGCTATGTAGTCATTTTGTGTGCGAGAACAGACTAAAAATCAGACAAACATTCTACAACATTCTCCCAGCACCTACCCTCCAACCGTATCACAATAATTACAGTAGACAAAGCCAAAAATTACAGAGAAAATGCATACGGACAGTTTCAAACATTGCTATGAAAACCTTAAAGACACTGGAATAGCAGGGTTTGCATTAGCATGCAGTAAAACAGTACATTCTGCAGAATTCTCACAGCCCTCCCCCAATGTCTCAACAAAATAATGCAACATTTAAATTGGAACCTGTGCACTGAGAGAGAGCCTTACAAGACTATCTGCAAATATATAGAGCTGAGTATATTTTTCTGTATTATTCTGTATTATAGAGCTAAATTGTTGCTTAGATATCTGTTGTCTTACTGTTCTGCAAATATACAGAGATCAGTATATATTTTTCTGGTTTTATAATTTGCACTGTGATTCCTCACATCTCTGTTGAAACTGTCCCCCCCCTTCCTGTTCTTGGTTGTAGTTTAAATTTGGTGGCTTTTGCAGTGCCCGCCCCACTGTAGATTTGATCTAGGACACTCCCCCAGTCCCATCTCTTTACCGTATTCTACCTAATAAATCCTTTCTGCACTTGCTTTTAGTCCTTTTTAATTTACTTACATTTTTTCAAACTGTGTGTGGACTAATATTGCAACATACTCAAGTGTGCCAGCTTGCACTGCATGTGAATTGTTTTTACTACTGTTTTTGCTACTTTTCTAAAAAAAAAAAAAAAAAAAAAAAAAAAATTGTAAGCCTGTTTCCTACCTTTCCTGTAATTAGTGTTCCAGATACAGATTTGCTGTATCCAGGACTGTTTGTAAGCTTCTGAGCCCCCCAAGCCTTTCTGTGTTGGAGGGAAGGCTTCTAGCTTATCAGTGGGAGTGGTAAGCATTAGGTAACCTGTCTACCACATAAGGAGTGGTTCTGGCCCAAAATTTGTAGTTATTGGCTGTTTGGGCGATCTTTCATCTCTCTCAACTTTCTGATTTGAAGGCCTGCGTTTGCACTTGTTTCTGTCCTGTAACTCCTGGGCCCATCTCATTTGCTCACTCAAAAAAAAAAAAAAAAAAAAAAATTTTATCTACTTTTACTGTATTTGTGTTTCTTCCTACTTTATTTTGCTTTTGCGTCATCTTAATAGTACTCAATTGTATTTATTACTGCTTGGTGTAACTCATTCTAAGCCTTTTAGTTTAAGCACTTGGGCTTCAAACCAGTTGTTTTACATTAAGAAGGTTTGTGGTCTGCACCGTAGTGGCAGAACAGGTAGCTTACATCCTTCTAAGTTGGGAACTGCTGATTGAGGGCTCAGTGTCTGGTATTCTAAAAGTGTATTAATTCTGGTTTAAGCACTTGGGCTTCAGGCCAGTTATTTTACATTAAGAGGGTTCGTGGTCTGCACTCTTGTGGGAGGAGAGGCTGGACTCTGCCCTTCTGAGCTGGGAATTTCTGGTTAAAGGCTTATAGTGCCTGCATATTTGAACTGTTTCTTACTGAAATTGGTACACCTTGTTTGCTGTAGCATAGACTAGATCCAGGCCTGCTGAATCTAGCTTTGTTTGTATGCTTGTTGTTTGTTTGTTTGTTATTTCCCTGAAATGCTAATTCCACCTAAAACGCGGCTTTTCAGTGCTTCTGTGGCTCCCTAGTGATATCTGCATTGCTTACTGTACTTATTTCCTTGTTTCACTTGAAAGAAAGTTACTGTTTGTCGTTTTTGCATTTAAGTTACCTGTAACACATTGCATTTAAGTTACTTGGCACTTGCTCACTAAAGCAATTATATAAGTCAGCACTAAAAAATTAAAAGCACTACACCCTCACAAACTCCCATTGAGTACCTTGTTCCCCATTGGCCCTTTTTTTCAATTATAAAGGAATTCCCAATACTATTCTAGCATGTCCAAAGGTCAGTTGTCAATCTCCAATCTGGTCCAGCTGGTGAATCTGGGAATCTTGAGGCAATGTTACAACTGCCTCATGTACACAGACAACCCTCTCCTCCTCCCAACAAATTCCAACATATGTGAGAGATGCAACCATATAGCCAAACTGGAGGCTAAGCTCTCTCAACTCAGTACTGGCGTAACCAGTCAGGAGGAGAAGGAAACCACACTCACTACAATTCCAGTCTCACATAGACCTACTACGACAGCAAACCAAACACATAAACACACAAAAACATACTCTGAGGCTCTAAATAAAAATCTGCCTAAGCAGCAGAGACCTCCAAAGCAGACACCCAAGCAACCGCTACCCCAAAACAAAACACATGCAACACATAGCTCACAAAGCCAGTGTGCCGAACAGTCACAGCCCTTAAGGCTAAACAACACACCTGATACACTTGTAATAGGTGACTCTATCATCGGGCACACTGACGTCCCGCTCACCAGGCTGAACAAGGAGAAGATCACGGTGAGCTGCCTGTCGGGTACTAGGATGCACCACATAACACAAGCATTCAAGTTACTCCAAGGCAAGTACAAATATGACTTGGTCATTGTCCATGCTGGTGTGAATGACCTGAGACGTACCTCCCTGGACTACATGAAAAGAGACATAGAGGAGCTCTCTGAGCATGTAGCCCAGGCCAGTATGACCCTGACCTTGAGTAGCATCTTACCCTCACCAAGAATGATGCCAAAATATGAAGACAAGATGATCAATTTCAATAACTGGCTTAAGTATTGGTGTCATTCAAAGGGGATCCAATGCCTGTCAGCCTGGGATGACATGCTCGACAAGCCACGATGCTTCGCTAGGGACCGCTTGCACCTGTCACCCCTGGGCTTTCAGATATTGGCAAAGGCTCTTGCTTCCCCCATAGTGCCTTTTTTAGGCAAGGCTCAAAGGACAAACCCACCTCCATAGGTATCACAAGGGATAAGAAACTAAGAGTAATGCTACTCAACGCCAGAAGTCTAAACCTCAAGATGCACACACTCGAAACTCTCCTTAGCATGGAGAACATCGTTATCTGTGCAGTAACAGAAACCTGGTTCAAAGCTCCCGAGAGCACCCCAACACTACCAGGTTATACTTCATACCATGCTTTTCAGCCCCAAAACTTGGACCGAACCACAAAAGGAGGGGGAGTATCAATATTCGTCAAAGATACCCACACCTCCAGGTTGGTGGCACAGCACGAAGCATCAGAGACTATCCATGTGCAACTAACAGTGGGTAAAACTGCCTTCCAGTTTATAGCCTGCTACAGACCACCCTCCCAGACCCAGGAACCCCACTCGGCCTTCCTGAGAACACTGGAAAATATGAAGGTCTCTCCAAACACCATTATATTGGGCGACTTCATCTACTCAAACATAGACTGGGAGCATTACTCTAGCTCCAACACCCTAGCCCAAAGGTTCCTAGAATTTATAAACTCAAATGCTATGGAACAACTTGTTGCCACTCCCACAAGAGGGAAAAACATACTGTACCTGATCATCACCAACATGGGGACTCTATGCTCCAGACCAGAAGTGTATCCCTCACTGGTAAGATCAGACCATAAACTAATCTCACTGGATATTCACATCCCAACCCCATCCCCTGCCCAGAAAACCACAGTCAAAAACTTCTCTAAAGCAAATTTCACACTACTCAAAACTGAGGTGGAATCCTTCAAAGCCCCCGAGCCTGTGAAAAATATGGCCCAGACCGCAGAATCCTTTATAAACGCATTCTATGAACACCTTCAGGAATGCATGGATCATGCAATCCCAAATAAAACCAAGACCCAATCCTCCAAAGGCAGATGTCCTGTCTGGTGGACCCCAGCCATAAACAAACTATACAATAGAAGGAGGAAGCTACTACATGATAGAGCAAAATCCCAAAAAGGGAAGGCATCTCTGATCAGTATTAGCAAAAAACTATGGGCACACATAAAATCGTCTAAGGCCAGCTTCCAGAGAAAAATTGCACAGGACACTAAGGATAATCACAAGGCTTTCTTTAGTTATGTTAGGAACCTGGGTGGGAATTCCCAGATATGCTCAGAATTAGTCCAAAATGACAAAAAATACATCGAACCCACAGACATTGCCAACATCCTAGCTGACAGGTTCAGCACAAACTCCCCCCCCCCCCTCTCCACCAAAAGGGCAAATATTTATCCCAGCAGAGTGCTGCCCCCCTGACATCTCAGATGCTCAGGTAAGAGCCGCCCTCTCCAAAGCAAAAAACACAGCATCAATGGGACCAGACAGTGTCCCGGGCTGCGTCCTACATGAACTCCAAGAAGAGCTAAACCCAAACATAAAACTACTGTTCAATCTCAGCCTTACTACAGGATATGTACCCAAAGAGTGGCGTACAGCAACAGTGGTCCCTCTCCACAAAGGTGGTGCCTCAACGGATCCTGAAAACTATCACTCCATAAGCCTGACTAGCTTGGTCTGCAAAGCTATGGAAAGGATCATCATGGACCTCATAAATAAAGATATTGGGGACCTACAGACACTGGCTCCTACCCAGTTCGGCTTTGTTAAGGGCAGATCCTGCCTCTTAAACCTGGTCGATTTCTTTGAAACAGTCACCAAGGCCATTGATGAGGGGAAGGTGGTCCACACAGCCTACCTGGACCTTTCAAAATCCTTCGATACAATACCCCACTTGGGCATTATAGATAAGCTCACCAACTTAAATATAAACCCCTATGTCACTAGATGGGTTGCAAACTGGCTCAAGGACAGAACCCACATGGTTAGAATTGCTGGAGCCATGTCAGACTCCAAACCAGTTACAAGTGGTGTCCCACAAGGCTCAGTCCTGGGACCTCTCTTGTTCGGTATATATTTCTCGGAGGTACAGGCCAACACAGAAGGACTGTGGCTGACCAAGTTCGCAGATGACTGCAAACTGGGCGCCATAATCGACTCTCCAGCCGACACAAGCATCCTCCAAAAGGGCCTCATAGAAACAGACAACTGGTGCCAGAGCCATGGCCTCAAGCTAAACACCAAAATGTGTATAGTCATCCCCTTTGGCAAAAACAAAGTGCCCACAAATTACCACATAGGTGGTAATCCATTAAGTACGGAAGAAGTAATTAGGGACCTGGGGACCCAAGTTGATAGCAATCTTTCATTTGACAACCACGTGGCCAAAGTGGTTAGAAAAACATTTTATATAGCCCACCTAATCATGAAGGGATTCACATCTAGATCAGGGAGGTCATCGTACCTCTTTACTCATCCCTCATCAGGCCCATAATTGAGTACAATGCCCCTTTTGGGATGTACCTTACCAGACACCTGCAGCAACTGGAAAGACCCCAAAGGTACCTCACCAAGAGGATCAAAGGGCTCAAACAGATGCCATATGCTGCCCGGTTAAAGAAACTCCAGCTCTACTCAGTGGCATACCGCCTGCTCAGAGGCGATCTGTGCCTGATGTATAAAGCCATGTCCAACCCGGAATTAATGGACATGCTGCACCTCAGAAAATCCAAATCCCATCGAGCTACGCACTCAAGAGACTTGAACCTCAGCACTGAAATAAATGGGACATGCTGAAGGGACAGATTCATAACCCAGAGGCTCCCTTCACTCTGGAATAAAATCCCATTCCAGGTTAGGCAGAGTCCCTCATTGACTCTCTTCAAGAGGAATCTTGATGAGTGGATGGGAGATCATAGGTTTACCCCGGGTATCACTTCTGTGTCACTGTTAGACAGAGGCACAGTATACTAACCTCGAAAAAGGGCATAGCAAAATTAATCTAAAATGGGTGGCGAAAGCGAAACACACTCTGGCTAGGCTTATAAATGCCCTAGGGCAGATAGCCTAGTATGAACCTATGAACCTATGAACCTATAAGATAAAGTAAACAAACTGAAAAAAAATGAGACAAAGGCATATTTAGTGATTTAAAACAATGTACTTAACTAGGACAGATTTTGCAGGAGCATGCATTGTGTGAACCTACATTTTTAGATGAGGAACAGACTAAAATTATCATGCAAACATTTAAACATTGTGCAACATTGTAGCATTCTAGCAGCCCTACCTCTCTCCTAACCTATGAACTTAACAATTCTAGGCAAGACAAATACAGAATATAGGCATAACAAGGGAGTTTTAAACATTGCCATAAGTCTGGCTGAAGCAAAACTGCCACAAGACAAGGGCATTACCATAGGGATTTAAATAACTGGGCTTACAAACTAATAATGATGCTAGAATAAGATGTTGCAGCAGCATGTGTTGTATGATCCCACATTTTTGTGGAAGAAAAAAAAAAAACATCTGGACATTGTGCACATTCTTGCAGGCCTTTTCAACCTCCTAAACTCTCAGCATAATTCAAACAGCCAAAAATAACTGCAGAAAAAGGCATAACATCAGGGTTAGTTAAAAACATTGTTATAAACTTAGAAAGCAAAACAGTGTTTACATTAGCATGCATTAAGGCATCAGTACATTCTGCAGAATTCTCACAACCCCCAAAAAGTCTCGGCACAATAATTCTGGATGAAGTGAAAACAAAATAAAGACAAAGGCGCAGCATTAACAATGTGCTTATATAGTATGTGACCCCACATTAAAAAAAATTCCAGACAAACACTGGAACACTGCAACATTCACACAGGCCCTAACCACACTCCCAAATTTTCAACATAATGACTACAGACAACACAAAAAATTGAAGTAATTGCATCAGTAAGTTAAACATTGCTGGTATACACAATACTAGTGTAACAGGTTTTGCATTAGTATACATTCAAGCATCTATATCTTCTGCAACATTCTCACAGCCGCCGCTAACCACCCTCCCGACATTAGGCATTGTAAACAATGTACTTATGAATTAAAAATGGTAGAACACTTTGCAGTAGCATGCATTGTGTGAACCCACATTTTTTATGATGAACAGACCGAAAATACCAGGCAAACGTAACTGTGCATTAGCATGCATTACTACATCAGCTGATTATGTAGAATGCTCTCAGTACCTAACCCCAATGTCTCAGCACAATTCTGAATGAAGTGGTAAAATAAGACAAAAGCATAACAGTAACAAAGTGCTTATACATTGCATGACTTAAGTTTAGCACAAAAAATATACAAGGCAAACACTTGAGCACTGTGCAACATTCTCACAGCCCCTAACCACACTGCCAACCTCTCAACAAAACTATGGACAAAGCAAAGCATTGTCACAGAACAACGTCATAGCATCCAGGATAGTTATAAATATTACTGGTATACGCAATACTAGCATAACAGGGCTTGCATTAATGTACATACAAACATCTATACATCCTACCACATTCTCATAGCCACTAAGCCCCCACTAAATTCTCAGCACAATTCAGGACAAAGGAAAAAGTTATAGGAAAAGTTGGCATAACACGGTTTGTATCTGTGCACATTAAAACATCTGTACTGTCTATAGCATTCTCACAGCCGCTATTCCCCCTACCAATTTGTCAGCATAATTATAGACAAAACAAAAATAAGTGAAGGGAAATTCTTGTGCATGACTGACTCCCTACACCTCCCCCAATCCACTTAGCACAAGAACTCTGCACAAAAAAGTAATGCAATAATCTCCCTAGATTACCTCACCCCCCAACCTCATGACTACATCTGGACATTGAGAAAGGAAGGCTTGTCTGTAATCTATTAGCAGGAAAATTATGGACTGATGTAAAACAGTGGCACAACCACAGCCCTCACCCCCAGCTGCAATGCTCTTAGCACAAGAATACTGGACAAAAATAAAATACTGGTACAACTACAGCCCCTCATCCCTCCAATCCTCTTAGAACAGGAATTCTGGACAAAAGTAAAATAGCCTATCAATAAATTACAAACAATTTACCAAATAAACCAAGACAAAGATTTATTACACTAACTTACAATGGAAACACCAAAAATCTACAAAAATTCCAGACAATTAACAACTTCCTTTACCCCAGCAAAACTTCAACCTCCCCCTTCCTAATAGACCCAAAAGCTAAATAATGCAGTTTGTGGGCTGGGAACTTCAGACTAAGTGTCAAGATAATGCAGTGTGAATACTGGGAAAACCTAAGTGTCAAAATTATGTATTTTGGGAGGGCCTTAGCAGAGCTGTTTGTTAGTGTTTTAAAAACTATCATTGCAGAACACTAACAAATATTTCACTGACAACATTCTATCACTAATCAAAAACAAACCACCAGTTGACATCTCACCCAAAAATAATAGCTTAACATTCTCCTTCCAGCCCATCTCCACAAAGACCATTGAAAAACTCCTAAAAAATAGGATTCAAAGATGGCTGCCATTCTGTGAGCACTGCTGAACTGCAGCTCTCCATTTAACCTGAGGAAATCTAAACCCTGAGTGGATACTATAAAGATTTTAACATCAAATATTTGATAAAATAACTTCAACTACATTTTACTATCCTGTATTAAGAAGAAAAACCGGAAAAAAGGAAGATATTTCACTGGATTACATCAGATTAGCTGGCTCTGCAGAGAGAAGTAAACAAAGGAACCATGTGCTTTCTATACTGCAAGTTTTTGTGTTTTAACAACATGTCAAAAGAGGAAAAAAACATGGATATAATCACTACCAAAACAAAACTTTCGGAATTACAGTCACCAGAAAAAGATGTGATTTCTAAATGACAGAAAATTACTAAAATACAGGAACAACAGAAACTAGGGACTAAAACTAAACCTGAGCAAGCATTAAACATGGAAGACATCAGAAATGCTCTGCTACCCATACAAGAAGCTCTGAAGGAATTGACTTGTCAAATACAAACATTTGGAAATTCATGTACTCAGTTGCTGGAAAGAATGGATAAGACGGAAGCTCGAATTTCTGAAAATGAGGATAAACTAACTTTACTCGAAAAAAAAACTAATCTACATGATGTGGATATACAGGCTATGCAAAGCAAACTTACGGACTTAGAAGCAAGATCCAGGAGAAACAACATTATTATCAGAGGGATTCCAGAATCTATTCAGTATAATGAATTAATTCCATCCATACTACAACTATTTGCAGTGCTTCTAAATGACTCTGATATGGTGAAACAAATTATTATTGAAAGAGCACACAGAGCTCTGAGAGAGTTTCAAGCATCTAACTTTCCTAAACCTGTATATGTGAAAATACTTAATTATCAAGATGTAAACAGAATACTTACTACTGCAAAACAACGTGGAGGCTATATCATGTGGAAAAATAATAAAATATCCCTGACACAATCTACCTATACAGGTCAGACAAGCTAGACAGTCTTTGTCTCCATACTGCAAATTTCTTATTGATAAACAAATTAAGTTTCAAATGAAATACCCTAATATGCTTATATTTACAAAGGATGGGACTAAACATGCTATTTCCACCAAAAATGAGGCAAGAAATCTGTTTCTAAAAGTTTTCAAGGCTTTACCTGCATCAGAGACTTGAATTGAACTCTCGTTGGGACTGGCATGCTGCTGAGGTCGGATCCATTGTTTACTGTGCCTCGAGGACTGGGTAATCCTTTGTTTTCGTTTGTAAAGCTTTAGGCCTTTTCCTGAGTAATAAAACTGTTTGTTTTTGCTTATCTTGATTATCTGCACTCGTTTCCCGACGTTTTATGGCTTCTACGAACTGTTTTCAATGAGGAGGAAGACAGGAAATGCCTAAAATGCTGTTGTGGGTGCAGATTTCACTGTGACACTTCCGGGAGTCCGTCTGTAAAAGCGGTCCCCCATCGTGAATATTTCACAGGGTTTCCAGGCTTGGGAAACTGAAGGGAACTGTTTTAAACACTTTTTTGCTTATTTAACATTAAAATAACACTGTTGTATGGTAAATTAAGCACATAGGCACATTTTATATACTTCCCTTATAAATGTTTATTTAGAATCTTGTAGTTATATTATTTAGAGAGGGTGCAGGGTTTAGTAATGTTTGTATAACTATACTTGTCATTATAGTCTTTAATGTACTGTGTAGAGATGATAATCTACTATATTAATTAGTTAGTAGTTTGCTTTAATATAAAACTATAATAGTGTGAATTTATAACCAGGGATGTTAGTAGTTAGTAGTTAGCTGTATACTTATTTTAGTATAGGGTTATATTCTAGCATGTTTTTTTTTCTCTCTCTAGGTTATATTCGTAGTAAAATGATAACTCTGTTTACATATTAAGTCTTTTTTATATGTTATTTCTTTTTCTTTTTGCATGCGGTTTATGTATAGATAGCTAATCCAATTATTAAAACTTTCTTTTTTCGCTTTATTTTTTATATGTACTGTAATATTATATTTTCAATATTGATTTTCTTAAATAATAGTTAACCAAGGAGCTGTAGATCATGGCAGTGCTTGTTAGGGAATGTTTAGTTTAGGCTTTGTCATAGTTAAGTTAGATTATATAAATCTTAACTGTGGAACATGTTTGAAATTTTATAATATGGTGTTTTTATATTTGTTTCTTCTCTTTAACCTTCTGTTATTCTATGTTATACAAGACCTATACATGTCCTGGTCCGGGGTTATAGTGGGTAAGCACTGGTGTAGGAAGGGATATAAGGGTTGCTTCCAGACTATGTATGGTTTTGAATTTACTTTATTTTTCTTTTATGTTTTCTCTCCAAAACCTTCATTGTACAGCCAACCTTGGAAATGTGGGAATTAGACTCATGGAATGTTAAAGGGCTCCAGAACTTGAAGAAGAGGAAATTATTGTTACATGTTTTATTGCAGGCTAAGGCGTGGTTTATTTTACTTCAAGAAACGCATTTAATGAATGATCAATGGGTTGATATTAAAAAAAAGAAGTGGATCAGAGAAGTAGTAGCATCGGAAGGCAAGTCAAATAGTGCTGGGGTAGCTATTATTATTAAAGATCAATACAAGGAAAAACTTTTGGATTCTAACACAGATAAAGATGGGCGATGGTGCTACGTTACTCTTGCATCTACCCTATTTGATAAACCTATTTTACTTTTAAATATTTATGCGCCCTGTAATGATCAACAAATATTTATAACATCATTGTACTCAATTCTAACACAATTTGATAGATATTATGTAATTATTGGAGGTGATTGGAATGCTTACCAAAATCCGAAGTTGGATAGATCTTGCCCACAAAGAGCATTTAATAAGCAGGCTGCATTAGCACTGAATGATATTAAAGTGGATTTTCAACTTTATGACCCTTTTCACTATTTGAACAATGTTAATAGCGCGAATCATTTTACATTTTATTCCCCATGTCATAAAATGTGGTCCAGAATAGATTTCTTTCTGATTTCAAGAACATTGATTAATCTAGAACTTATAGTTGTTATAAATGCACGTTATCTCTCAGATCACTCGAAAATCTCGCTGAGTTTTGCTAAGGAGGTAAAGGATACCTTGACACAAAGAGGTTATAATTGGTCGCTTAACCCAAATTTGCTGAATAAGGAAGAAATAATACAAGAAATTACAAATTACCTTAAAGATTTATTGGCTGGCCTAAAGAAACAACAATATACCCCGGATATTGAATGGGCGACAGTTAAAACACAAATAAGAGGGATCCTTTTGCAAAAAGCTTCTTATTATAAAAAAATACTAAACAGGGATATTAAAAATTTAGAAACAAAAATTAAACTACTTGATCAAGAACTGATTCGGAATTTTAATGAACAAACAGAGAAGGAACTGCTTAAATGTCAAAAAGATCTCTTCTTAATTCAAAATAGTAGATTAACATTTCAAGAATATAAGACACTGGTGAGGTACGCTAATCATGTTCAAACACCATCGAGAGCGTTGGCTAGGATCATTAACCAATCGAAAACAACAGTGCAGATTTCAGAAATACAATTTAATAATATTATATATTCTAAAACAGGATATCATTAATATTTTTGAGGGAATATATACTAGTATTTATGATGGGCAAAAGGATATGTCCTCACACAGAATTTATGGAGAATTTTTACAATCAATTAAGTTTCCAAAAATAGGAGAGGATATTCAAAATGACTTGGTTAAACCGATATCCGAAGAAGAAGTAGTATATATAATCCAACATATGAAATCACATAAATCACCTGGTCCTGATGGGTTGACAGTGGAGTTTTATAAAAGGTTTGCAGATACTTTCGGTAAGATACTTTCAGTTGTATTTAACTACATAATTAGAAATAAAATTAGTGATCCTCATCTTAACTCTTCAAAAACTATTTTTATACATAAAGCCAATTCAGATCCCCAAAACCCTGATAATTATAGACCGATATCATTAATAAATGTAGATATGAAAATTCTAACCTCTATTATAGCATCTAGACTGAAGAAAATCATGACTCATATAGTATCCAAAGAACAGGCTGGATTTATGGCAGGTAGACAAACCAGTGACAATACACTTACATTACATACTATGATAACACATGCTAAACAAAATAATCTTAATGTTTATGCCCTTATAATTGATGCACAGAAGGCCTTTGATAGGGTTGATACAAATTTTTGTTTGATCTTTTACCTTATTTTAATATTTCCCATGAGTTTGTTCAAATGTTACAAATATTATATAGTAATCCCTATACTACAATGTATATTAATAAAAGTTTCTCTAAAAGAATACAGATTAAGACTGGAACATGCCAGGGCTGCCCTTTGTCCCCTTTACTATTTAATCTTTATCTTGAACCTTTGTTCTTATATATTAAGCAGAATGTCTATCATAATGTCCCAATAATTTATGGAACCAAAATATTAATGGCAGCTTTTGCTGATGATCTTAACATTTATTGTGCATCTCCAATATCAGATACTGAAAAATTATTGAAGGCTGTTAATGACTTTTCAGAAGTCTCTAACTATAAAATTAACTTGAAAAAAACCAATATCTTCCCTTTAAAAACACCTAAACCTTTTTCGCTATTACCTTTGGTTGGGCAGGTAACATTTAAAGAAAATATTAAATACTTAGGTATTGAGTTTTCTACAGATAATAAAGACTTCTACAATAATAATATTAAAGCAATTTGGGACCAAATAATTTCTGATTTTGGGAGGTGGAAAAATTTACGACTGCCAGTATTAGCAAAAGTTTCAATTGTTAAAATGAATTTATTACCACGGCTATTATATATTTTCAGGACAGCCCAACTAAAACTTTTGAAGACATTTTTTAAACAAATTCATAAAGAATTGGCTAAATTCATTTGGGAACCAAAAAAAACCAGGATTTCTTATGATAAATTAATGACTCCAAAAAATAGAGGAGGACTGGAGTTGCCTAATTTTGAAATGTATTATTTAATCGTAAACTCTAATAGCATTCTAAGAATTGCCAACTATGATATCATTAGTACTAAGTGGACACCAACTTGGGTGATCTTGAATTATAAATATATTTCAAAGTTGAATATTAATCCAAAAGCAATACCTTTTTTAGGTAAAGATACTTTGAAATTATATGGGATTATTGAACACATTAAAATGGACATAATTTCTTTACAAGACTTATTTCAAGCATTAGATCTGGTTCGGTATATGATGGTTTTTCAACCCTTTCATAGGAATCCTAATTTAAAATTGAATAATCAATTAATTGATCTTAAAAAGTTTCCATTAATAGTTAATTTAACTTTGATTGATATATATAAATATCTTGAATTTTCGGCCAACCAAATAAGACAAGAATTTAACCTACCTAAAAATTATCTTGTTATTATGAGACAAATTAGAGAACTTGCTATAAGTTACTTTAAAAATTTTAAACCTGAAGATGAGACTGTGAATAAATGCTCTGATTTGTGGCAAGCTCTCCAACAGGATATTAAATATATAACAACAACAAATAAATTAATTAAAGAATTTAGATTTCATGATAAAGTTTTATTATCAAACTATTGGGAAGAGAAAATCCTATTGACAGACAAAAGTATTATGTTAAAAGCAATTGACTTGACTATCAAATCTACTTCTCTTCAAAAATTGATATATACCCAGATGATGATATGGAATAATGCATATTATACACGCCTTACCCTGCATAAATTTAACTCTAAAAACTCTCCAACCTGTCCATATTGTAAGAATCAACCAGCTGATCTTTTTCATATGTTCTGGAGCTGTAAATGCATATACAAGCTTTGGAATTCCCTTAAGATTCAACTTCAGAAGATGGGTTACCAAAGCACAACGTTGTCATGGAAATTTATGATTTTGCATATTCCCTCGAAAGAACTCCCTAGATCACAAAATATTATATATATTAATATTTTTTTAATTAATGAAGCTTTATATAGCCACGAATTGGTTAGACCCATCTAAAACACCATGGGAAAACGTTAGAGGTTTGGCAACAAGGCATATATTAGCTCATAAACTACTTTTAAATCCGTATAATAAAAATATTAATAATCCAAAAATTTGGGAACAGATATTTAATATTATACTAGCATAATACTTTTAACTTGAAGGTATTAACAATTATTTATATGATTGGAGAGAATTTTGTAATCAAACTGTCTAGTACTTGAAATGTTATTAATTACTCTTTGTTTTTCTTCTATTATTAATGTTTCACATGGAAGCATTCTTGTAAATATTGTATATTTGTTTGGTGTGATGGTTAGTGATATTAGTTAGTAGTTTTTTTTTAAAAAAAAATTTTGTTCTTGTTTTTAATGATGTATGAAAATAATATAATAATAAAGATTTATTATGGGAAAAAAAACCAAAAGAAAAACTCCTAAAAAACTCAAACCTACTGCAAATGCAGCTGATAATCTACCAGCAGAATTTCTAAAAAATAGCAGCCAAAGCCATTTCTTACCCTATTTCAATACTTAATAGATCCATTACTGAGCAATATATGTCCCAACCATCTGGAAAATGTCATACATAATACCCTTGTACAAAGGTGGAAACTCAACAGAATTTACAAATTATAGGCCCAGAGCAATTGTCTCCCTACCATCTAAACTTCTATATTGATGCATTCATTCTCAACTTCTGCAGTATTTCATAACCAATAATTTACATGCCAAACCCCAACACAACTTCAGGCCTCATGCTACAGCTGCTCTCCTCATTTGTACCAACACCACCAATTTAAAAATGAAGGTAAAAAAGGATCATCTGTCTTTCCAGAGTTGTCAAAGGCCTTTGACACAGTCTGTCACAACAAACTACTAACTACTCTTGCCAACCTTAATCTCAGCCACTCTAGCCCTCAAATGGTCCCAAAGCTATCTAACAAGTCAGAAACAGACAATAAAATGGCTCTAAGATCTATCCCCTCCACTGCCAGTCACATTAGGAGTCCCACAGGGCTCCGTCCTTGGTCCACTTCACTTTAGTGGATTTACTAATAACCTCAATACTGCAACTTCCTAGCATCCACAATCCAATATGCTGATGACTCTACACTCATGTGCCGCATCTACCATGCAACACCTCATGTCCCAATCCAGGCTGAAATAAACCAAGCTTTACCACTTACCCCATACTCTTAAAAACTATTCACTTAGACATCACCTCACAGGACAGCCCGCCTCTCCCTGGTCTAGCAAACTCTTTAATATCCTTTTCTTCTCTCTGTCCCATCATCTATCCCCACTCCTTTTCATCATGCCTATCCCTCTCTTCATCTCATTACATATACAGCATAGATACCACCTATAAAAATAATGAGCCTTCTCTACCTCATGCCCCCAGTAGCTAACTTATACGCTATCCTCCTAATCAACTGGCAATCAAAATTAAATGGATATTATAGCTCACATTCCCTTATATTGTCTCTTATAAAAACAGATAAACCATATTTATTTTACATATTTCTATCATGTGTACTTCTTCTTTTGGCTGTTCCCATTAGGGGTTGTCACGGCAGATCATCTGTTTCCATTTCTTCCTGTCCTCTGCATCTTGCACTGTCACACCAACCACCTGCATGTCCTCTCTCATCACATCCATAAACCTTACCTTAGGCCTTTCTCTTTTCCTCTTACCTGGCAGTTCCATCCTTAGTATCCTTTTCCCAATATACCCCGCATCCCTTCTCAGCACATAAGATAAGTAAAAATAACAGATAATTATCTTTGATAAATAATTGCTATGCTGTCTTCACAAATGTGTTACCATATGAAGCTTTTCTCCCCAGGCCTCCACTGAAAATGGGTTCTATCCCAGTCAGACTATCCAGTAAACAAATGTAAAATAAATAAATAGTACAACCACAGCCCCTCACCCTCCCAAATCCTTTTGGCACAACAATGCTACACAAAAGTAAAATAAAAGTGGTACAACCACAGCCCCTTATCTACCCAATCCTCTTACCACAAGAATGCCACACGAAAGTGTAATAAAAGTGGTACAACCATAGCCCCTCATTCCACAATCCTCTTAGCACAAGAAAGCTAGGTAAAAGTGTAATAAAAGTGGTACACCCACACACACTCCAATCCTCTTAGCACAAGAATGCTGCACAAAAGTGAATCAGATCCTTGCTTCATCACTTCCTTGTTCAAAACAAAAATTAGAACTTAGTTCCCTGGCTGCTACAGCCAATCAGATCCCTTGCTTCATTGAAGTGAACCTGATTGAGTGCAGCTTAAGGACAGAACACACACAAAAAAAAAGTTTACAATTGAGCAGTGACGTCAAAGAACCATGTGGACATCCACAAGGTGCCAAGCCAAGGAACTTACAGATGGAGCAACCCAAGGATGTTGGATAGGGGCCCTCATTCACAGGGAGATAATCGGGTGCTCCCAGTGGCCACAGGTTTCTCAGGGGCCTAACACCAGCTATGATTACAGTCGTCATCCGTGTGGACATTAGGAGTCATCTTCCTTCATTCTTTTGGTGGTCCTAAACCCCCCAGCCCTGTAGTGACTCTGAAGGATGCTTAAGCTACCAGTCTCTGGGGGGGGGGAGCATGTGAGTTTCCCCATATGGCTGCCTTCTGACCTATTCTCCTACATAGTGGCAACACCGCTCTATGGCCCAGTCTCTGTGAGATGCACCATTGAATGTCACCCAAGTAGTAGGACAAGCTACTTTCCTCCCCGCAAGATGGGTGAGCCATGTACTGTTTCACTCCCATCCTCCTACTCTTCTCCCTCCAGATCCCATGCCTCCAACTCATACTTGTGTCATCTGTATTGCAGTAAGGGCTTTATCCCTCTGCACCATTGGGGGGGGCAGTTGTCATCATTCTTAACAGAAAATGGGTCAATACTTTCCTTTAAAAAGAAATTAAAAAAAAAATTACTACTCAGGTGCAGATGAAAGTGACCTTCAGTGCATGGGTGATATTACTGGAGCACACTGAAGCATGTGCCCTGGCTCTGAGGTAATGTGTCCTGGTGATTGCCCTTGTAAAAATAAAAAGATGTCTTTTGTTTTTTTACAGCATGTTACTTGCAGTGCCAAAACCCTCAGATCTTCCCTCAGGAAATAGCTTGATCAACATCCCTTCTCCTTTGCACAGGTTACTATGGCAATAGCTCCCCAAGTTGATTGTTCACATGACCTGTGACTGCTTTGGCTTGCTAGATGTTTGTTTTCACTAGGAGGAACAGACATTGCTTACTGTGTGAGAAACTTGAAGTGAAATACACTTGTACTAGCCAGAGGGACAAAGGAACCTAATGACATTTGCAGCTCCCCTCCCCCAACTATATAAGCTCATAAACTGCAGATTTTTACAGAATGTCCAAATTTTTGCCTCATATTGTTGGTCTGTTTTTCATAAAATTGTGGCTTTCTGGCAAATTAGTGTCAAATCATTAAAGATTGAAGTTAGAAAATAATGACAGACATTTGAGTTTCAGACTTCATATCCTTCAGAAAAATCCATGCTAACACAAAACCTATTATTCTATCAACTTTCTAAGTTTGTAAGAGCAATATTTAAAAATTGTCCCAATTTCTGGAGCTTTGTCCCACTTTTATAGATGGCTTTGTCCAGATTTCTTGCTCTAAGAAGTTGAGAGGCATTCTAGGTAATGTACTATTTTTATATTGGAAAATGTTCTGAAAAATCAAACGCGTTCTGCTAAAAGAAAGTTTAAAACACTCTGAAGCCATTTATGTACAGAAGCAGACAATTTTTTGGAATGATACTGTTTATTGTTAATTATAAAACTCAGTCCTCAGCTGTTTCATGCATTGGAAGACTAATGATTTTAATGATGTTTGATTTGTTCCAAGAGAGGGATGATACGTTTCTAACACTGGGATATTGTGTTTCTTATATTGCTTTATCAGTGTCTGTCTGACAGCAAATTCAGTATGATACTGGAGTTCATGAAAACTGAATTGGTTTGGGGTCATTACATTGCATTTTTGGTACTGTGTCATGCTTATAACATTTTACTATTGTTCTATATAAGACATCACTTGCATTACTTTTCTTTTTAAGAAGAAGCTTTTGTACTGCAGTCCTCTTGTCACTGATAAACACTGAACTGTGGGTGGCTATAGTGTAACTGAAGAGTATTCTGGGCAGAAGCTTGCTACTGTCAACCAGAACATCTGTGTCTGACAGAAAAAGTGTATTAACCCACAGAGTGATAGCTGGTACAGTGATTATCCCTGTGAAGATTGGGGAAAGATGGGCGAAGGCTGCCAGCCAAGTCAAATAGAATTTGATACATAACTCTATCATTTGTATAAATAAATGTAAAATACAGGCTTGTGTTTTTAAATGAAAGAAAACACTGTAAAATGTGAACATCAAGATTGTTGCAACATTGCCATCTGCTGTAAGGCAAATCAAGCCAAGCATTTCAAATGTTCTTTGAAGTTACAATTATCTAAAAATGGTGCTGAAGCATCTGGTTGAACACATTCTTTCTATTGTCTTAACTTAAGGAATAATTGTTAGAGTATACATGTGAAATGTCTTTTATTGTTGTAGTTTCCTGAGCAGGTGTTAGATTGCTAAATAATGCAGTTTGTGGCCTGGGAACTCCAGACTGTCAAGATGATGTAATGTGAATACTGGGAAAACCTAAGCGTCAAAGTGATGTAATTTGGGAGGGCCTTAGCAGAGCTGTTTGTTAGTGTTTTAAAAACTATTGTTCAGTGAGAGTCTTGAACCATCAACCCCAGTACTGCTTATGCTCTTTATGTATGTAAGTAAGATTATAGCACTGTGTTTTCTCTTAAGAATAGCTAAAGATTAGAAAGTTAGATTACGTGTTTTTCTTTGACATCAGACCTGTCCTACAGTATTATTTTAAGTTTCTGCGTTATCTCTGAACTCTTAGATATTTCTGTGGTGTAGTAGTATTGTCTTGTGTTTTAATTATTTATTATTAAATATTTTAAAAACCTTTACCTGTGGCTGGTTTGTGTAGAGATAGGCTCTAGAGTACAATGCATATTTATAGAGTTCATCGTAATAGGCCACTCTAATAAGCATTTGACTGAATAGTCACATTATCAATTGGATAATAATACTGCACAGTAATAATTGGACACCCTTTCAAGGGCCTTTGGGTAGCTGATAATATTAGCCGGTGGCGGCAGGAATTATTACCGTATAGTCTGGGTAAAGGGGCACAGCTGGAGAATCTGTGTCAGCCTTTCGCAGGAGTGTCTGTGAAGTTGTATAAATACTTATCTCAAAGTGTGGGTGTGTGTGTCAGCTACCTGGGCAGGGACACAAAGTACTGGTTTGACAGAGAGGGTACTGCAGGTTAGCTTGTCAGCTAGTCTGAGATCTGGACCCTATAGCTGTGCCAGTGGGGAGTCTTATTGGGGACCTGGAGAGCAAGGGAGCAACCAGCCCCAGACTGACTGTGATCTCTGTGTGCACGTAAGGGAAATTGTACTTTACTGTGTGTATTAGTTATCCTTTCCTCTTCTAGGAGACGATCTCCCTGGTATTAGTGGTGAGGATTGAGGATCCTTGATTGCTGGGCCAGGACACGGTCCTCACAATCCCTATAATGTGAACCAAATATATATGTCGTCTTGTTTTACCAGTACAGCAAGCAAGAAAGCTGTATTCTGTGAAGGAAATGTGATAACTATTCACTAGCAGTGTCTTTACATAGATGAGACATTAAACAAAAACTCCTGAACTCCCGTGTGTGTGTGTGTGTGTGTGTGTGTGTGTGTGTGTGTGTGTGTGTGTGCGTGTGTGTGTTTGTGTGCATGCGTGTGCTTGTGTGTGTGTGTGTGTGTGTGTGTGTGTGTGTGTGTGTGTGTGCGTGTGTGCGTGTGTGTGCATGTACAAGTGTGTATATGCATGTGTATGTGTGTGTGCATGCATGTGTGCGTGTGTGTGTGTGTGTGTGTGTGTGTGTGTGTGTGTTTGTGTGTGTGTGTATGCATATAATATATGTGGTGGTTCATGGGTACCGAGTTTTTCCCAAAGGGGATGACAATGCACTTCTTAGCGTTGAGCTTGAAGCCATGACTTTGACACCAAGCATCTGTCTCTGTGAGGCCCTTTTGTAGAATGTCTACATCATTAGGTGATTCTATTATGGCTCCCAGTTTGCAGTCATCTGTAAACTTTGTTAGCCAAAGACCTTCTTTGTTGGCCTGCACTTCAGAGAAATAGATGCCAAACAGGAGAGGACCCAGGACCGAACCCTGTGCTACTCCACTCATCACTGGTCTGAAGTTGGACTTGGAGTTGGTTACTTTTACTGTGTGGGTTCTGTCAGTGAGCCAGCTGGCCACCCATCTTGTGATTTATGCCCACTTTAGTGAGTTTATCTATAATTCCAGAGTTGGGGATGGTATCAAAAGCCTTGGCGAAGTCAAAATAGGCTGTGTGCACTACCTTGCCCTCATCTATGGCTCCGGTGACTGCTTCAAAGAAGTCAATCAGGTTTAGTAGACATGATCTACCTTTTACAAACCCAAATTGAGTGGGGTCCAGGGTTTGGAGGTTACCTGTGTCTTTGTTTATAAGCTTCAAGATGATATGTTCCATGGCCTTGCAGACCAGGCTTGTCAGGCCAATGGGGCAGTAATTTCTGGAGTCTGTGGTGGCACCTCTTTGTGGAGTGGAATAACCATCACTGTGCACCACTCAGTAGGCACATAGCCTGAGGTGAAGCTATAACTGAACATGGTACTTAGGTAGGGTGCCAGTTTGTTCTGTAGTTCATGCAGTACGCAGCCTGGGATGTTGTCTGGTTCTATGGATGCTGTGCTCTTGGCTTTGGATAGTGCTGTCTTTACTTGTGCATCCATGATTACAGGGGCTTTGCATTCTTCCGGTATTAAGCTGGGCCCTTTGGAGGGTGAGAGGGGGTAAAATTAGCACTGAACCTATCTGCCAGGATGTTGGCAATATTGGTTGGTTCTGTATATTTAGTGCCATTGTGCTCTAGCTCAGAGCAGATCTGAGTGTTGCCACTGAGATTTTTTACATAGCTGTAGAATACTTTGTGGTTGTCTTTGGAATCAGTGGTGATTTTATTTTCGTAACTGGCTTTGGAGGATTTTATGAGGGATCTCAGCTTCTTGCTGAGGCTGACCAGGGAGTTCCTCCAATCTTGGGATTTTACTCTTTTTTTCCAACAGCTTCTTCCTTCTGTTGTAGAGTTTGTTTATGGCAGGGGACCACCAGATTGGCTTCCTTTTTTGGAGGATAGTATTGTGGTTCTGTTGGGGATGACACGATCCATGCACTCGTGTATGTGCTTATACAGTGCATTTGTGTAAGATTCAGCAGTCGTACCTCTGTTTTCCATCTGCATGGGTGTCGTGGAGCTTGCCACTTCTGTCTTAAAAAGCATGAAGTTGGCTTTGGAGTAGTTTTTGATGGTGGTTTTCTTAATGGGGGGTGGGATTGGATATGGATGTCTAGGGTGATTAGCTTGTGGTTGGATCTGACCAGCGAGGAGTTGACCTCTGGTGGGGACACCAGTTACCCATATTGGTAATGACCAGGTCCAGGCTATTTCTGACCCTGGTGGGGGTGTGGACAAGCTGATCCAAGGCATTGGAATTTATGAATTCCAGAAAACATTGAGTGAATGAGTTGGTACATGAGTAGTTTTCCCAGTTGATGGTGGGGTAGTTGAAATCGCCCATAATTAAGGTATTGGGTTGTACCTTAATATTTTCCAGTATCTTAAAGAAATGAAGAGTGGGAATCCTAGGGTATGGTGTGAGATCTGTAACAAGCTACAACCTGGATTGCTGTCTTGCCCAGTGTTAGTTGCACTTGGATAATTTCAGATGCATTATGTTGAGCAATTAGCCTGGAGGTGTGGATATCCTTAATGAATATGGACACACCTCTGCCTTTATTGTTTTGGTCCAGGTTAGGTGGCCGAAAGGTGTGGTATGAATTATAGCCTGGTAATGCAGGGGTGCTCTCGAGTCTTGAACCAGGTCTTTGTCACTGCACAGATGTCGATGTTCTCCATTTTAAGGACTGCCTCGAGTGAGTGAATTTTGAGGTTTAGACTTCTAGCATTGAGTAGCATTACCCTCAGAGTTTGCTTGCTTGTACCTGTTATGGTGGTGAATTTGGCATTTAAACCTTGCCTAAAAAAAGCACTATGGGGTGGCAAGAGCCTTAGCCAGTATCTGGAATCCCAGGGGCAACAGGTGCAGGCCATCTCTGGAAAAGCATCATGGTCTGTTAGCCATGTCGTCCCAGGCAGACAGATACTGTATCCCCTTAGAATGACACCAGAAGCTTAGCCAATTGTTGAAGTCAATCAATTTGTCCTTGTACTGTGGTATTATTCTGGGCGATGGCAGGATGCTACTCAGGGCTAGGGTCATACCTGCCTGGGTTACAAGATCCAAGAGCTCCTCCATGTCTCTTTTCATGTAGTCTAGGGAGGTACATCTCAGGTCATTTACACCAACATGGACAATGACAGTGTTGTATTTGTACTTATTGTTGAGTGATCTGAGTGCATGCTGACTAATTTTAACTGGTTTCTGCAGTGTGCATTGCTTTCTGTCATAGCTAACTGATTTTCCTTTTTAATTAGATTACAAATTATACAGCAACCATTAACAATAAACAGGGGTATATCATGGTACTGGCTGCTGGGCAGCAGTTCCCATCCCATGAAAGTAAAACTGTCAGAAAATTATATGTTTTATATATTTTTTTAATTAATAAAATAGATGACTTTTACATTTTAGTGATTGGAACTCTATACATGCTACTGTACATGCATGGAGTACCAGTTTCTGTGAAAGAAAGAAAAACATTGTCTTACTCTCTGAACCACTCCAAATGGAGAATGAGGCAGTTATGCCATATTATCGGTGTGCTTGTTACATGACAGCAAGAGAAAAGCAGCTTCTAAGGAGGCTGATTGAGCGGCTGTATGAAATAGTAGGGAGCCATTTCCTTCTGGTTCTGACTGCCTTAGGTAAGACAGCCTGAATGAAAGAGAAGGAAGTAGACACAGAGGTATGACAGTGTGAGCAAATGTTTTAATTATATTTTGTATTTATAAATTTAATGGCACTGTGTGTCACTGCTAGTTAGTCTATTGGACTGTAAGCATTATGTTTATTAAAGTTTGTGTGTGTGTGTGTGTGTGTGTGTGTGTGTGTGTGTGTGTGTGTGTGTGTGTGTGTGTGTGTGCGCATGCTTGCCTGTATGCACATGAGCAGGAGGATTGAAATAAATTAACATGTGCACTCATATGTATATTATGGGTTGTTGTGATGGATATGCTGTATGAGCCTGACAACAGCAAGCTGAAATACATTTCTGGCCCATTCTTTTCTGAATTTATTAATTTGATATTAAGCAGATATCAGAGGTATGCGCAATCACACAAATGGCTGTAATTGATAGTCTTTCTTTACATGTGGGGGTTGCAATGGATTGCAGAGTATATTTCTGACAGTAGCAAATGGAAATATGGAGTGACCATTATTATTTATGCATTTATTCATTAGTTTGCAGTCAGACATTTGAGCTGTACATAGTAATCCAAGTTGCTATAACTGGTGAGCACTTTTGTGTGTGTGTGTGTGTGTGTGTGTGTGTGTGTGTGTGTGTGTGTGTGTGTGTGTGTGTGTGTGTGTGTGTGTGCGTGTGTGCGTGTGTGCGTGTGTGTGTGTGAGTGTGTGCTTGCATGTATGCACACTTCTGTGTGTACAGGGGGATTGAAATAAATTGCCATTTATTTCTTTAATTATAATCTGATATCTGAAGAGTACAAGTTAACTAAGTGGCTATAAAAAGGGGATTTTCTATTTTATTTGCTATTATCTATCATGAATGCTAAGTTACCACGTAACACCTGTTGTGTCTGACAAGTGAATTGTAACTGAAGTTGTAATGTTTTGTTTGTTCTTGTTTTTTATGTGGAGCTTTTCTCCCCGGACCTCTACTGAAAATGGACATATATCCAGTTAGACTAGCCGGGTCAACAAATGCAAAATAAAATAAAATAAATAAATAAATATAATTGCGGGGTATAGGAGAGTTTTGCAAATATAAATGATCCTGACTGACACTGATGTCATCTGCTAAAGTTAAACACTCACTATTCTAGGTTTGCAGGACTAAAGTGCATTAGTGTGAATCTAGTTCATATGCTATACTGTAGTTACTGTTTGTGTGAAACAAATCTAAAAGATGTTACAGCGGCCATTATTTTTATTACAATCAGCCATCTAAGGTGACTATAATTACTGGGTACAGAGGTCGTTGCAAATTACACTGACTGACCTTGTTGTCATTTGATCAAGTTTAACAGTGTTTCAATGAAGCAATCTAGAATACTTAACTGTGGTCATTTTCAAATAAGATCAGATATCTAAGCTGTGAACAATCAATTAAGTGTCTGTAACTGATGAGTAAATTGGTAGTCTGTGGATGAAAAAGACTCTCTGTGGGGGTTGTTGCAATGTTTATAAAAGTATTATGTTGCCATAATTTCTTTCATTTTCCATCACAGTTGCTGTTGTTGTTGTTGTTGTGTCTTTCGGCTTTTCCTGGTTAGGTGTCACCACAGTGGAACTCTGGTCTGCTAATGATTGGCAGTAGATTTTTATGGGCCGAGTTGCCAGCTCTGATGCACAACCTTCAATGAAGGTACGCCCATTCACGCATGTCTCCAGACAGAAGACGCTATAGCTGAGAATCGAACGGAACAACGTCTTACTGCCAGGCGACAGCGCTACCGCAGCACCACAGTTGAACATCAGAATTATGTACAATAAGGTGTTTGGTTGTCTGTACTGAATATATTTGACAACAATTGATCACTGGTATGGTAGTGTAGCAAGTAGCATTATTATCTTTCAGTGATTGTCTCTCTGTTAGGTTATTGGCTGTGATTCCCAGTCTCTGTGAGTTATATCTAGAAGCTGTGGTGATCTCCAACATGTCAAAGACATGTCATAGCTGAAGTAGCATTCCTCATACTAGTTGTATGTAGGTAACCATGCAGTGTGAATATGTGTGTGTGTGTGTGTGTGTGTGTGTGTGTGTGTGTGTGTGTGTGTGTGTGTGTGTGTGTGTGTGTGTGTGTGTGTGTGTGTGTGTGTGTGTGTGTGTGTGTGTGTGTGCATGTGTGTGCCTGTATGTGTGTGTGTGTGTGTGTGTGTGTGTGTGTGTGTGTGTGTGTGTGTGTGTGTCTGCATGCTTCTTCTGATAAACCACACTTGTCAGCAGCAGTGTCTGTACATGTGCAGATGTGTGCATATGTGAAAAATAATGTTATGGATTTTATCTGTGGATACACACAGTATTAGGGGGCACATATACATCTCTTTTTAGGCTACCAGTAAAAAAGAAAGTTAGCAAGTAATTATCTTTCAAAAATAAGACATAGAATGTATCAGATTATCTAGACCCTCAAAATGTATGTGCCCAACAAGTTCCAGAGCTGAATAAAGAGATTTTGATGTAGGCTTGGTAGTGGATCCTTGAACTTTTACCTGAGCCCCACATAGTATAAAATCAGCCCTGCTCAGAATTGTGTATAGAAGTTTGCAATAATGTGTGTAGGGTATGAGATATTGAAGTCAAAAGTTAATTAACCATTCTGAGAATCAAATCTTAGAGGTATGCACAGAAGATTACTACAGCTTGTGTAGGGACAGTGTACTGTCTAGGATCAACAAGTTGGAATACATTACTGTGATCAGTATTCTTTTATTTTCCTCACAATTAAACATCAGGTGTGTATATAGGTGGCTACCTTTTATGTGGCTGGGAAGCAAACATACTGTGTATTACACTGACAGAAAGTTAAAATATATTACTATATCCATTTGGTCTTTCACTTGCATCACAATCTAACATCAGAGGGTACACAGAACATGACTGCCTTTTGGAGGTAGGCATGTTGAAGCATGCTGTGTAAAGATATGATCATAATGACTTGAAATATAGCCTATGACCATATAGGTTCAGAGCAATTACTAGGCTACTGATCCTAAAGGGCCTTTTTAAGCCTAGCTGTGTTTCCCAAATGTATTTGAAAAGTTTTACTACCACTCATTTTACTGGAGACATAGCTTGCATATGTATGATCAGACATTTACAAGCTTCCCACTTTCTAACAGGGACATGGGTGACAGAGCAGGGTAAGTGTATGATTCCCCACCCACTGATCCAAGTTGTATTTGAATAAGTGTAGGGAGGAACTCTGCTTCCAGAGAAGGGTAGTCTCTAAGACTTAACTGACCCTCCAACAAGTCTTATTTATGATGCCAACGAGGTTTAGGTCCCTAGATCGGGTGTTTCTAATGGCATTTGTTTTGCTGTTTTGCAACAGGTACATAAGAGCTGGATTAGAGAATGCTTTGAAGGCCAGGTATAGGTCACCCCTCGGCAGTCTGTAGGAGACAGAGTGAAAAGATAATGCTTTGACATGGTCCATTTAGTGCATGTTGTATACACCATGTATTCTTTTTGTGAGAAGTCTGAGTGGGTGCTCCAGTTGTTGCATATGCCTGGTCAGATACATACTGAAGGGGGGATTGTACTCAATGATTGGCCTAATGATGGCCAAGTATGATGAAAAAATGACATCTTTGGCCTAGATACCATACCGATGCTTTTAAGTTGTGCAATGCAGAATGATTTCCTTACTACAGTAAAAACATGATGGTCAATAGCCAAGTCACTGTCTACATGAGTTTCCAAATCCTTGACCTCAGGGTAATTTCTTAGTGGTGTATTATCAATGCAGTAATTTCCACAGGTAGCTGTCTTTCTGAAATATATTAATATGCATTGTTGACACTTACTTTTAGACCATGACTCTGGCACCAGTTATTAGTCTTTGACAGTCCTTCTTAGAGAATGTTCATGTTTTTGGACAATTCTATGACTGCACTTAGTTTGAAATTGTCTGTGAAATTGGTCAACCAGAGGCCTTTGATTTTGGCCTTGATTTCTGAAAAGTGGATCCCAAAAAGGAACAGCCCCACAGAGCCCTGGAGGATACCACCAGTGACCAGCATTTTTATGGAAGTAGACTCACTTATTCTGATTTTTTTTGCCCTATCAGTGAGCCAGATGGCTATCTAGCAGGTAATATAGGAGTGTATACCTAATTTCATGAGCTTGTCTACAATGCTATAGTGGGACAGTTTGTTGAATGCTTTGGAATGGTTAAGATCCATTATTTAGGTGACCTTCTCACAGACATCCAATAGGTTGAGTGGGCATGTCCTGCTCTTGAGGAAACCATACTAGGCTGGATCCAATGTCTGAAGGTTTCCAATGTCATTATTTATCATGACCATAATTATTCTTTCCACAGCCTTACATATAAAGCTAGTCAGGCTTATGGGTTGGTAGTTTCTTGGGTCTGTGAATAACCCGCCATTGTGCAGAGGTGTAACAGCTGCAGTCCTCCATTCACTTGGCCTGAAGACTGTTTAGAGGCTATGATTGAACAGTGCTTCTAGTGACCCTAATAAGTCATGTTTCATGTTATTAAGGAGGCATCCTGGAATATTTTCAGGTCTCATTGATGAAATGATTTTGGCCTCGAAGAGTGTATTGAGGACTTGTTTCCAAATGATGGTTGGGGGAGCTATGGTTGGGGTTATTTTTTGCTAGGTGTCTGGGAAAGAAATCTGAGTAAAATTGGAGCTGAATATACTGGCCAGTAGATTTGCTGTATCTTCCAGCACAGTTTAAATACCTAAAATTATAATTTGTTTGGCACATTGTTGTGTATTGTCTTTGAAGTTTTGGGCATAGCTGAAAATGTCATGTGTTATCCTTAGCCTAGGAGGTTACCTTTATCTCATATGTGACTTTGGTAGACTTAATTATTCCCCTAGTTATTTATTTAGTTTGATGAGGGAGTTCTTACCTTTTTGGGTATGGCATTTCCTTTTTGATCATGATTTGATTCCTTTTGTTATACAACTTATTGATGTTGGGATTCTACCAGTGTCTTGTTTTTTGAGTTTGTCCTTTCCTTATTTTTGGTAGGTAGCGCTGCCTCTCTGCAGTTGTATCATGACTGTAAAAGGCTTTTGGGAATGACTTGTCATAGGCAGTTGTGCTCCTTGAGTTTGGAGGTGCTTGAAATTTTGCTAGGGTGTCACTTAAAAGTTGGAAGTTTGCCCAAGAATATTTCCTAAAAATTCCAGGGTTAACTGGTGTCTCCATTTTTATTTTTATTTCAAAGGAGACATAGGTTCATAGGTTGTTATTAGGCTAACAAACACTAGGAGCCTTAGAAGCCTAGCCACTGACCCAAAACCAATTGTGTCCTGAGTGTCATGGGTGTCATGGAGGGGCATGTTAATAAAGAGGTAACTAAGGATTTGTATGGGGGGTTAGGATAATACTTTTTCATTGACGGCGTCTGTCCATAAGGGGCATGGGGTCCAATCTGGGGGTAAATTTAATATTTCCCATCCGATCTTCAAGGTTGTATTTGAATAAGACCAGGGATGAACTCTGTTTTACATGGATAAGGAGCTTATTCCACAGGGATCTTTTGGGACACACATCTGTATCTGCAATATGTTCTGTTTATGTCACAAGCAAAGTTCAGATCTCTGAATTTATTGTTTCTGATGCTGTTTGTTTTGTGCATGTGCATCAGATCTATCTATCAGGGCTGGGTCTGAGGAAGCCCTGTACACCAGGAAAAAATCACTCCCTTGTAGGAGACTGAATACAGAGACAAAGCCTTTAGGCAATCAGTGTAGGACAAGGGTAATCGTGACCTGAATTCTGCTGGTGCAAAACCTTTGTGGGTGTTCCAACTGTACATCTGGTTAGGTAAATGACAGAGGGGCATTGTGTTCAATGATAGGTCAGATGAGGGCTAATACAGTGGTATAATAAGTTCCTTAGACCTGGATGCCATACCATTAGCTATACATTGGGTGACACAGAATGATTTTCTTAATGTCTTAGCTACATGTTGATCAAAGGCCAGATTGCTGTCTACATATGTTCCCAGATCAATTACTATTGGGTCGACTCTTGGGGTTGGGGGTTTATAGATGAGTAATTAACTTGGGTTGACAGTTTCCCAAACGGCATTATAAGGCATTTTTTTGGCATTGACTTTTAGGCCATGACTTTAATACCAATTATTTGTCTGTGTTAAATCCTCTTGCAAGATGTTGGTGTCTTGGTGAGAATCTATAATGGCTCCCAGAATACAGTCATCTTTGAAGCTGGTGAGCCAGAGGCCTTGAACATTAGCCTCAGCTTCCAAGAAATTGATGCCAAACAGGAGCAGGCCCAATACAGAGCCCCGTATTACTTCACTGGTGACTGGTCTGTTGGTGGAGGTGATTTCACAGATCCTGACTTTTAGTTTCTGTCTGTGAGCCAGCCTGCAATCCAGCAAATTATGTAAGGATTTATGCCTAACTCAGAAAGCTTGTCAACAATGGCCAAGTGAGGTATTGTACTGAATGCCTTGGCTAGGTGAAGATATGCAATATGCACAGTTTTACCTCACCTGACCAGTGAATACATTGCATTTGTGTAGTGCAACAGTCCCCCATGTTGGTAAGGATTAGTTCAAGGATGTTGCTGCCCCAAGTGGGTGTATAGATTAGCTAGTCCAGGGCATTCATGTTGAAAAAATCCAGGAACCTTTGAGCCTGCAAGTCAGAGGTTTTGTATGATTCCCAGATTATAGCAGAGTAGCTGAAGTCACCGATGAGTATGTTGTTGGGTTGAATGGAAAGTGACTCAAGTTCATTTAAGTAAGTGGTATGGATTTTCTGGTTTATAGAGGGGGACGTATAACTCACCTCAACATATGTGGGACTGTGTGTTTGTGTGTGGCAGATTTTATGCAGTATTGTGTGTTTCTGACAACTTGTTTGGTATTAGTAGTGGCTGTATGTGAGAGCTTTGCCTCTAGCGACAGTCCATAAATACATCTGTCACATACGGTATATGATTATTTGAGAATTAGGTGGTTGAAAGGAAACATGAGACAATTTCTATGTATGTATTTTCAACCCAGTCTAACACCAGAGGGTACATATAAGGTTTCTATTTTTTATGGTTTCGGGATGCAGGCAGTATTTCTGGATATGATTCATTTTTGTAGCCTTGCAAGCACTTGTAATTTCAGTTTACTGGGAACTACTATTTAGCCATTTTAAGTTTTGAGCAGAGCTTATTTCTTCTTTGAAAAAAAAAGGACAGGCAAGACTGGATTTATTTTCCTTACTCAATTTGTGTCCAAGCCATCACTGGATCCAAAGGTTAAGAGAAACTCTAAAACTTCAGAACATATAGAGCTCCATGACTTTAAGAAATCTAGCTGTCCCTAGACTCCTAGCTTAATTGAGTTACTTCCTCCACAATGATTATAGTGCAGTCTTAGCCAGTTAGAATGTGTTGAATGGTTGGAGGAAAAGCTGATGTGTTAGAATGTGAAACAACAAAAGAGAAATAATCTATGTAGATAGTGTGGGGTAGACCAGGATGAGGGAAACCTGGTGAGACTATGATGTACATGGGGAAACCAATGTAGAGCAGGGGGTCATCATAAAGTCCTATGTCTAGGGTACATTTCACATAAGGCTGGCCCTGTTGATCACAATCAGTCATATATAGTCAATAAAGTGGTTAGAAAGAATAGGTAGTGAGGCAGTCTGTGGATGGCAGCAACTGACTCCAGATGTTGTGTGGTCATAAATAAACCATCATTGACTTGGTGTGATTTATCCCTGCTCCATTCCAAGTAGCCCCACCCATTCTTTCCTGCAGACCCCTTGCTTTGAAGTCACAAGCTGCCACTGAGAGTAAACAAATGTTAGAAAAAATCACCTAATCAAGTTACTTCTGCCACTATTAAAAACACTGGCAATTAATCAAACAATGTTAACACATAAATAAAGTATATAAATATATATATGATTATGAAAAAATTCAAAAAATCTATTTTTAATGAGAAGCAAAAAATAAAACCCCATATATAAAAATGTGTCAGAAAGTAATGCATTGAGTACAAAGAGGCAAAATATGAATACATATATAAAAGTCAAAATCTTCTTTTACTTTGTCAATGGCTTCATGTTAAGTTTCTCACTTAGTCAAGTTTACGCTAATGTAGCTACATTCCATAACACTGGTTAAACTGGTACCTAAGTTATTAAGAATTCTGTATGTATTGATATTGTATATGTATTCATACCAATGGTATCAGAAATATTATTATTAAACAAAGGCAGATTTTTAGAACTGATATCCCAATATTAGAAATTCTAGGTGCAATTATTCCATTTGCATATAGAAAGACTATCAGTCTGCACCTAGAATTGTGATAGTTTTAAAATGTTCCGGATGTATCACACGTAAACATGACAAGTGCTTATTTTCCACACCCGCTATGGTAGAGGAATACAAGGCATAAAAGCTTACATTATGGTTAAACAATGCAAAAAACAACATGGTATGTCTGCAGGTAAAGGATACCCCATCTACTCTGCTTGCTTTGGGTTATTTCTTTCACCGAACTAACCAGCTTTCTTATTTATTTATTTTTTTATTTTATTTTACATTTCTTGACTGGGAGTGTCCGACTAAGCAAAAGCCCTTTTTCAGCAGAGGCCCAGGGAAAAAAGCTCCAGGCACGTAATATAGGACAATTTAACAATAGTAATTAGACATTAAATATTAGACAAAAAGGCTAATCCAGGAATTGTTAGGTATACAATCATCATTACAATTCAATATTAGAGTAAAAGAATAATGCATGAGTTATTTAGATATACAATTATCTTTACAATAATTATCAAGTTATATCATATGTAAGCAGTATTGGGCAGCATACAGCTTAGTAAAGGGGTTAGACTGATAGTAAAGGTAAGTGGGGTTGAGTAAGGATCTAAATTGGTTACTTTGAAGCTAAGAAGGGAGGATTTAGGTCAGGGAGGTTGTGAGGAGAGGCAGGTCCAGTGTTTTTTAAACTAATCTTTGGTGGCTATTTTAAATTTTTTAGGGTTTGTCAGATTTCTTATTTCTAGAGGGAGTTTGTTCCATGCAGTGGAGGGGTGGTAACTATATAAGTTGCTGCCAGCTTTAGTTTTTGGTTTGTGAACATTTAATAAGTCTTGGGTTGTACTTCTGAGATGTCTGGTAGGAGAGTAATGTGAGATGAGAGATTATAGAGCTGGGCAGAAAAATGGTTGATATAGAATGGAGCGGATCATTTGTAGTTGAGATCACAGTAGCAGGTGAGGTAGTTCAAGCCAGTTTAGGAATTTAAGGAAGAGGCAGTGATAAGATTTATATGAGTGTTGAGCTGTGAATCTGGCTACCTTGTGATATGTTGGTTCTAGTTTGGAAAACAGAGATAAGTTTAGATCAGTAAGTATTTGGAAGTAGTAAGTTAGACAAGGAAGAAGATAGGCATGGGTTAGAGTACGTCTAGCTACAGTGGTGAGGAATCTGCTATTTCTCTACAGAAGTCCTAACTTCTGATGGGTTTTCCTGATGCAATTGTTAATATGTAGATCAAATTTTAGTTGGTCATCTATGATGATGCCAAGTAGTTTTGTGTTGGCATCAACTTCAATAGGAGTATTGTTTAAGGATGTTATGGTAAAGGAAGATTTGATGTGGTTAACAGATTTAGGGAGAAAGAGAAGCAGTTTTGTTTTTTTTAGGGCCGAGGATGAACTGGTGTTTTTGAACAAAGTCTAAACAGAGCTGAAGGATGTCTGGGTAGCAGATAGGAGTTCAGAGGGAGAGTTTGCAATAGTGATGAGTGTAGAGTCATCTGCATATTGAACAATGGTGGACTGAGGACAGGAGGAGTAGAGTGAGTTGGTAAAGATATTAAAAGGTAGAGGTCCAAGTATGGACCCTTGGGTAATACCAGTTTTTACCTGTAGGGGGTAAGGAAATGCTGAGTCCCATCTGACGACTGCTGTCTATCAGTGAGAAAGCTGGAGAACCATGCTACTGTATCAGAAGTGAAGTACAGGTCAGTGAGTTTGTTGAGTAATAGGGAGTGTGAGACAGTGTCAAAGGCCTTAGAGAGGTCAAGGAATAGGCAGGATATGAGTTTATGATTGTCTTTGGCTAGAGAAATAACTTCATGACACCCATGCAGATGGACAATACAGTTACAACTGCTGAATCCTACACAAATGCACTCTATAAGCACTTACACGAGTGCATGGATCGTGCTATCCCAAACAGAACCAAGATGCTATCCTCCAAAAAAAGGAAGCCAATCTGGTGGTCCCCTGCCATAAACAAACTATACAACAGAAGGAAGAATGTGTTGCAAAAGAGAGTAAAATCCCATGAGTGGAGGAGCTCCCTGGTCAGCCTCAGTAAGAAGCTGAGATCCCTTATAAGATCCTCCAAAGCTAGCTATGAAAACAAAATTGCCACTAATTCTAAGGACAACCACAAAGCATTCTATAGCTATGTCAAGAATCTCGATGGCAACACCCAGATCTGCTCTGAGTTACAGCACAATGGCACGAAAATTACAGAACCAACTGATATTGCCAACATCCTGGCAGATAGGTTCAGTGCTAACTTTACCCCCCCACCCCCTAAAGGGCCCATATCTATACAGGAAGAATGCAGAGTCCCTGTAATCACAACTACACAGGTAAAAGCTGCACTCTCTAAAGCCAAAAACACAGCATCCATGGGACCGGACAACATCCCAGGCTGCGTTTTACACGAACTTCAGAATGAACTGGCTCCCCACTTAAGCACCATGTTCAATAATAGCCTTGCATCAGGCTTTGTGCCCACTGAATGGCGCACAGCAACAGTTATCCCACTCCACAAAGGGGGAGCCACCACTGATCCTGGGAACTATCAACCTATTAGCCTGATGAGCCTGGTCTAGAAGGCCATGGAACGTATCATCATGGAACTCATAAACAAAGACATTGGTAACCTCCAAACTCTGGATCCCATCCAGTTCAGGTTTGTGAAAGGCAGATCATGATTCCTGAACCTGATCGACTTCTTTGAGGCAATCACCAAATTTGTAGATGAGGGTAAAGTGATTCACACAGCCTATCTTGACCTCGCCAAGGCTTTCGACACCATCCCCCATTCTGGAATTATAGCTAAACTCACTGAACTAGGTATAAATCCCTACATCACAAGATGGGTTGCCAACTGGCTCACTGACAGAGCCCACACTGTAAAAGTTGCAGACTCCAAATCTGACCTCAAAGCAGTGACAAGTGGAGTACCATAGGGTTCCGTCTTGGGACGTTTCCTATTTGGTATCTACTTCTCTGAAGTACAGACTAACACAGAAGGCCTCTGGCTAATGAAGTTCGCAGATGACTGCAAACTAGGAGCCATAGTCAAGTCCCCAAATGATGTGGACATCCTACAGAAGGGCCTCGCTAAGACAGATGTCTGGTGTCAGAGCCATGGCCTCAAGCTCAATGCCAAAAAGTGCAGTGTCATCCACTTTGGTAAAAACTCTGTACCCATGAACTACCACATAGGCAGCAATCTACTTAACACCGAATGTGTCATAAGAGACCTTGGGACCCAGGTGGACAGTAGTCTCTCCTTTGATAGTCACATTGCCACAGTAGTCAGGAAGTCCTTCTACATGGCACACCTCATCATAAAAGGGTTCTCATCCAGGAAGAAAGAGGTCATTGTTTCCCTCTATTCGACACTCATTAGACCCATTATAGAGTACAATGCCCCTTTTGGAATGTACCTCACAAGACATCTGCAGCAGCTGGAAAGGCCACAGAAGTACCTCACAAAGAGAATTACTGGCCTCAAACAAATGCCCTACACTGACCGCCTCAAAAAACTCCAGCTTTACTCCGTAGCATATTGCCTACTCCGAGGTGATTTCTGCCTAACATATAAATCTATGTCAAACCCAGAGCTGTTGGACATGCTACATCTAAAGAAATCCCAATCCCTCCAAGCTACATGCTCCAGGGACCTAAACCTTGTCACCACAATAAACAGGACATGCTGGAGGGATGGATTCCTGTCCCAGAGACTTCCCATACTCTGGAACAGGCTACCCATCTATGTCAAGCAATGAACCTATGAACCTATGGTGTCCCACAAGGCTCGGTCCTGGGACCCCTACTGTTCTCAGAAGTATAGGCAAACACAGGAGGACTATGGCTAAGCAAGTTCGCTGATGACTGCAAACTGGGAGCCATAACTGACTTTCTGGCTGACACGGACATCCTCCAAAAACACCTTACTGAGACAGACACCTGGTGTCAAAGTCATAGCCTCAAGCTAAATGCCAAAAAATACATAGTCATCTCATTTGGGAAAAATAAAACACCCACAAATTATGACATAGGTGGCAGCCCCCTTAATACAGAAGAGGTAATAAGAGATCTGGGGACCCAGGTAGATAGTAATCTCTCCTTTGACAATCATATTGCCAAAGTAGTTAGGAAATCCTTCTATGTGGCCCATCTAATTACTAAAGGGTTTACATCTAGAAATAAAGAGGTTATAGTGCCCCTCTATTTGTCACTCATCAGACCCATCATAGAGTACAATGCCCCATTTGGGATGTACCTCACAAGACACTTCCAACAGCTGAAAAGACCACAAAAGTGCCTCACCAAGAGGATTACTAGCCTCAAACATATGTCCTATGCAGATCGACTGAAAAAACTCTGGCTGTACTCAGTGGCATATAGCTTACTCAGAGGTGATCTCTGCCTGACTTACAAAGCCATGTCCAACTCAGAATTGATGGACATGCTCCACCTAAAGAAATCCAAGTCACTGCAAGTCACGTGCTCTAGTGAGCTAAACCTCACCACAACAATAAATAGAACATGCTGGAGGGATAGATTCCTGTCACAGAAACTCCCCATGCTTTGGAACAAAATTCCTAACTACATTAGACAGAACCCCTCACTAACGCTCTTCAAGAGAAACCTTGACGAGTGGATGGGTAACAGAAAATACACCCCTGGGATAACTTCATTGGCTCTGCTTGACAGAGGTTCAGTTAATTAATCAATGGGACGGCGAAAGCCGACACACTCTGGCTAGGCTTATAAATACCCTCGGGCAGATAGCCTAGTCCAACCTATGAACCTATGATAGGAGAGCAGTGGTGGTACTATGCTTAGGATGGAAACCATGCTGGGTAAGAGTGAGAAGTTTTTCTTGTAGGAAATGATACATTGCTTGTTTGTGTATACATTTCTCAAGTATTTTTGAGTGGAGAGAGTATAGCAATAGGTCTGGAATTAGATATTTCTGTGGAGTTGCCTCCTATGTGAATTGGAAGAGTATAGAACTGTTTCCAGATAGTTGTAACTTTAGATTCAGAGATGGAGTGGTTGATAAGGATAGATACAGGCACTGTCAGGGAATGTGCAGCAGCACTCTTAATTGCAATGAGCAGTATTCATAAACATGGTATGTAGCTGAGCAAGGTAGGCACATACCTAGAACCACATACTATCCCGCTATGCCATTCATAAATGTCCCATTACTCCACTGCTGACCTGCTTACACCACTGCGTACCTGGAAGAGCCCAGGTTTGTGGAGGGTGTGCAAATGAAGTGTGTCACTGTATTTCACAATTCACAAAGGTGTGAAATGTAAACTACAGAATGCAGGTGTTGTAATATTATAGGGCTATAAGTATAAATGATCCATATCGACAACAGTCATTTGCAAAAAATTTGTTGCATCCAGCACTGCTAATTCATTTCAGTTAGCTTCTGTGACAAACATAACGGCTGCTAACTTTATAAGCTTTCTTTAAGTAATAAAGTGTTTAAATGTCAGTGAGTATTTGTTTATACTCGAGTAGCTGAATCTATTTGCTCATGAGCAGCACATGCCCACAACACTGTGATGTGATTCCATTTGCTGTGCTTCCTAGTTTTACATGTTCAGTCATCCAAGTGTAACCAGGTATTCATGGTGGCACTTTTAAACACTCTTCTTTTTTTTTTTTTTTTTTTTTTAATAAAAACCAAAAAAAAAAAAAGTAAAGACTTTTTCTTTACATTAAAAACTATAAAAAGTAAAGCACACACAGAAGCTAACATTATATGAGTTAGCAGTGCTGAACCTAAAAAATATACTTTAAGGTTAAGGGACTGAACACAGAAAACTTATTTTTATAGCATAACTCATTTGTAGTCTCAAACTACCTGTTAGGTTTGAGAAGTTCAGCATGAGATTCAAATATAGGATAATTAAACGTCTATTTTTAAGGTACATGGTCTTCATGGCAACTTGCTATTGAAGTATATTCCAAACTGTAAAACTGCTGCATGTTCTACTTTCTGGAGTAAGGTGTTTTAATAGATGTGGGGTTCTAATCCTGGAAGTGATGACCTCTGCATATTTTCATCCTTGCAGAGATATACTTGCCTGAGGAGTTGCTCCCCCTCAAATATACAACTGAAGTGGTTCTCCTCTTTAAAATGAAAGTGAGAGCTGTCACTGCCAAAGTAAGAGGTTAGAAGGGGTGTACAGGCTGGCCATATGATAGGCACGATATGCCATGACAGGGTATCCAAGAAGAAAGACATCTCAATAAGATCTTATATAGGCTAGTAAAACAAATAAAGGAAAGGAGAAAAGGCTTTTCACTAGAATAGCAATAGTGATGTGACATTAACTGAACCATGCTGGCCTTATTTGATCTGCCTTTTTAGCCCCCTGTTCTCTCTGTTCAGGGGAGATGGTTGGAGCTGATAGGTTCTTTTACTCCATATACGTTTTTGTGGGAAAACATTCATTGTAGACATCTGTGAGCTGCAGCTTCTGGTTCACTGTAATGCAGTACTGCTGCTTTTGAACCACTTGGAATATGGGCTGATTCTAGCTCATGTTTTCTTGGAAAATGTCACTCCTGCCCATCATGAGGATAATACCTCTTACTCCACAAGTCAGATGTTTGAGGGAATTCTATGTCTCATCTTATTCACCCAAAGTATAGGAGACCCACATCCAGTTCTGGAAATGTAATTTGTGATTACTTACAAAGAGTTTAGGAAAATTTAGATGCTGATAGTTTTCTTGGTGTTTCCATTTCTATAGCAAGATATTTGGCTGTGTTTTTTGGAGTAGTTGTATGACTACTACTATAGACATCTCTCATATTGTCAAATGTACAAAGATTAAATGGCATTGTAAACATGGAATTACAAAAATACAGCTAAATATTTACAATAAGTTATCCGAGTCTGATGTCAGCTGGCTGAAGCTGGAGTCACCTGGATCTAATGTCCGAACTTTGGCTTGTATTCCTCTATCCTGTGCTTCCATTTTATCAAGAACATAGATAAGTGTAGAGCTCCTCTTTGTAGTGGATGCTTTGCTGACTCAGACTGTTCTACTGCTCATTTTTACTTTTCAACCAGACTAGACCTTGCAGAAGTTCTCACTCTCATAGTAAGTGGCTTCTCCAGATCCTACATAACACACCTGCAGCCTAGCTTCTTTATATGTTAACCAGGTAAACTCAATAGAAACAAGTGCTCCTTTCAGGAGCAACCTGGGAACACAGTACCAGAAAGAACCTAAACCATTACTCCACCTTCATTTCTATTCACATTAGGTGTATTTCAAACCACCAGTCCAGAAAAGATATCTAAACAACTTACCACAGTCGTTCTGACTCACCTTCCCTCCCAAGAAAACCCTTATAACAAGGGGTAATTTATTTATTCATTTTATTTTTATTTTGCATTTGTTGACCGGGATAGTCCGACTGGATGCATGTCCATTTTCAGCAGAGGCCCGGGGAGAAAAGCTTCAACGGTAAGCAGATACAGCATTACATAATACCAGCATTACATATTACAAACAGACTATTTACAGAGATTACATAAGTAAGCAAGTTAAACAAGTTCCACAGGTTACTGTTAATCCTGAGCACAAGTCAGGATTAAATTAAATTACACAGTAAACTGGTTAACAGATTTTTACACATTCTAGAGAGAGTTAGCCAGGCTTGATACATTGACATAGCCAGTTAAGTGACAAATGTTGTTTGAGTCTAGTTTTAAATTGACCTAAGGTGGAAAGTAAGGTAATATCAGCTGGAAGAGAGTTCCAGGATCTACTTACAGAGTTTGCAAAGAGAGAGTCACTGGCTGTGTTATTAATTTTGCTAGTCTGAATTAGTAGTTTGTTAGAGGATCTAAGCGGTCTAGGATTGTTATAGGGGGTGATAATATTTTTAAGTGCAGGAGTATTGTCCGGATTATAGAGGATTTTATAGGCCATAATCAGTTGGTTATACTGGATTAGGCTGGGTAGTTCAAGCCACCCAAGCTGATTTAGATTGATGCAATGATGTGTCCTAAAAGGCAGCCCAGTGGCAAACCTGGCAATGTGGTTGTAGCAAATTGAGAGTTTGTTAAGGACAGTCTTGTTTAAATTCGAGAGTACAGGGATGCATACAGAAGGGTTGAAAGAAGGTGAGAGTGAGCTATGGCAATTTTAGCTGGAGGAGTTAGGAAGTCTTTTATTCTGTAAAGTGACCCTAGTTTTTTATTGATGGTTTTGATAGTTTGGTTAACATGTAGGTCAAATTTTAGATTATTGTCTATGATGACACCTAATAGTTTTGTAGATGGGTCAGGGGAGATTATTGTGCCATCATTTGATTTTATGGCAAAGGTGAAAGCGGTAGACCTACGTGTTGGTGAAAATAACAGCATTTTAGTTTTTTTGGGATTTAGGATCAGACGATGTTCAGAAAGCCAGTTTTCTATGGTATTAAAGGTGGTCTGGGTAGCTGACCATAACTCTACTGGAGATGTGGCTGAGCAAATCAGAGTAGAGTCATCAGCATATTGGATACAGCTGACTTTTGGGATGACAGTATAAAGGTCGTTAATGAAGATGGAGAACAGCAAGGGCCCTAGAGTAGAGCCTTGTGGTACTCTATGGGTGTTAGGTAGAAGGTTAGAGAGTTTGTTCTGCCAGAGGACAGCCTGCTGCCGACCATTCAGGTAGGATTGGAACCACTGGAGGGCTCCAGTTTCTAGACAGAATGTTTGCAGGGTGTGGATTAAAAGTTGGTGATCAACCATATCGAATGCCTTGGAAAGATCCAAAAAGAGGGCTGAGGATATATAATTATTGTTGCAATTATGGTTTATGGTGTTAGTAAAGGCTAGGAGGGCTGAAGTAGTGCTGTGATGAGGACGGAAGCCATGCTGAGTGTCTGCCATAAGGCGATTTTGGATTAGGTGGTGCATGAGTTGTCTGTGAATACATTTTTCCATAATCTTTGCAAGTGGAGAGAGTATAGCTGTTGGCCTATAATTGGAGAATTCAGTAGAGCTGTCTCCTTTGTGAAGTGGGATTACATAGGATATTTTCCAGATGGTGGGAATTTTAGCTTCTACTATGGTTCGATTGATTAGTATTGAGACGGGGTAAGCAATAGCATCAGCTGATTTTTGTAGGTACTCGTCAGGGAGTTGATCAGCAGAAAGTTTAGTGGGTTTTAATTTTTTGATCAAGGTACGGATAAGTGAAGTGGCGACTGGTTGGAAGCTGAACGTGAGTAGGTTTCTAGGGTGCTACTTTCAGGACCAGGGAGCTAGGAGGTAGTTGGCTAGCTAGGGCTTGAATTGCCTCAGTAAAGAATTGGTTAAAACTATCAGAAACATCTTCAGGGGTTTTATCAATAGTAGTAGCAGGGATTGGGGTTGAAGTTTGTCCAGGATGTAGTAGATTATTTAAACCTGCCCAAAACTTCTGAGGGTTATTTTGATTTACTGTCTGTAAATTACAGTAGTATTGTTTTTTGTCTTGTAAAATTAATTTTTTGGTTTTGTTCCTGGATTGCCTGTATTTAATGTGATCTTGAGGGTTTTTAGAAGAATGCCATAAAGCCCATGCTTTGTTTCTAAGGGTAATTTTGAGTTTAGACTCTATAGAAAGCCATGGTGCAGTTTTTGCCTTCGTTCTCTTTGAACGAACAGGTGCATGCAAATCAAGGATATCAAGGAATTTGTTGTTAAAGTATGCTACTGTTTCCTCTAAGGGGAGGTGTTTTAGAACAGACCAATTACATGAGTTTAGTTCTTGTTGGAATTTGGCAGGGTCAAAGTTTTTATTGTTCCTAACCTTTCTGAGTAAGGGTTGTTGGGAATTAATGGTTTTGTGCTTAATTACATAAGTGAAAAGGTGATCACTTGGGCCATTAAGGAGGGTACCAGAGGTGTACAGTTGGGGGTGACTGTTTATGAGTACCCAGTCAAGTATACTTTCTTTTTGGTTGGGTTTACCTATCCTGGTAGGGGTGGATATGATTTGTGTAAATGCATGCAGGTTAATATGGGTGGTTGGGGATTCTGAGGAACAGGTGCCCCAGTCTATGTTAAAGTCTCCAAGTAGTAAGGTTTCTTGGGGGTAGTGACATGATAGCCAGTGCAGGATATCTTCAAATGTAGATATATTGTTACCTGGGGGGATGTACATACAGATGATATGAATGCATTTATTTTTATTAAGTTGCAATTTGGTGGCAAGAATCTCTGAGTTATTAACCTGACAAGGTTGTATTACATCTATGGTGACATTCAACTCAGATTTATAGAGTACAGCTACCCCACCCCCTTCCTCGAAGCACAATCCAGCCTGTGTATGTTGTACCCAGGTGGTAACATTTCATTGTCTTTAGTGTTAGGTTTTAACCAGGTTTCAGATAAACAGAGAATCTCAGGGGAGTGGACATCCAGAAGTGCATGCAATTCATGTACCTTGTTATTAATGCTTCTAATATTGAGATGACAGACTAGGAGAGAGTTAGTTGGTCTATTAATTGTAGGTTTGTAGCTTAGATTGCAAGTAAAGGGGGTATGTGTATCTGAAGTGAGTGGGCCAGGGTTGGGGTGAATATCACCACCAAGTATTAGGTTGAGTCTATACTTGGTGATGAACTTCAGGAATTTGTTTATTAGTTTGTGGTAGTGTTTGGATCCGATATAAGATCAGTAAGTTGTTAAAACAAGGACACTCTTCCAGCAGAGGATGGATGGATGGATGGATGGATAAATAAATAAATAAGAGTTTTTTAAATTAAATATACATTTTATACATCCTGAAGGGAGGGTTGCTAGAAGACCCACAATGGAGATTTCTTCTTTGTACTATCCATTTTAGGAATTTCAGTTGGCCCAGCATTTCAGATAATCTGAGGTGCAGGATGGATAACAGAGAGTGATCTATCAGAAGTGAATTCTTAGGAGCTTGACAGCTTTAATACTGGAGATAACTGAATTCCCTCTTAAAGTCTAACCGTTGCTCAATACAGTCTGAAAAATAATAGTACCATCACTGTAGAACAGTGAGAAATTCCACGTGAACCAAGCATTACAAATTCTGGGATGTATTGCCATGCATAGCTCTCAACATTCCATCTCCAAAATGAGGAACAATAGCCCTCATAATGTGGAACAAATGGGCAAAATGTGGAACACATACTAATGGCTTACTAATAACTTCAACTAGGAAGGCCATAGGATGGTTAAAATATGCTGGTTTTACTTATAAAGAAGATCTTTTAATGAATTAATATGATTCATTTCTATTTACTATGGATTTCACTTAAAAAAATTCCTAACACTGAATGTGTGACAGAGTCTTTCAATGTGGAACATTGAGGAACTTTGAGGAACATGAACTTTTTAAAACTCCAAATGAGGTACGTTCCTCATAATGAGGTACACTTGAGAGGAATGTTGCCATGTATTTTGTAATCAAATAGTCATTTGACCTTAGTTTGTTTTTATTGTTGAAAGTTTGTTTTGAAATCCAGTTCTTCAACATTCTTAGACTCTTTTGTGAAAGCATTTCATATCTGTGCTCTGTGTATCCCCCAAATATTTGTTTAGCTGGTGCCAATACTGCAACGCAGTTATAAATGTCAATATATGTGTTTTGCAATTCACTGTTTGCACAATTAACTTCAGTCACCATACTAAATTGGATTCGTAAACATAAACCAAATCTGCATGCAGATACTGCTGAAAGTGCCTTTGTCTAGGAATGCATGTAGTATAATTGGTTTATGGCCTTGGACTCGTACAGAGCTTTTTTTTCACACTTTAATAAGTTGAAAGGGCACATCTTTTACAGACTTTCCCTGATATTCCCAGCTAGTTGTATTATAAGGCTGGATAGCTAAACTCATGTCCTTTCTTGATCTGCTTCATGATGGTAGTTGTAATATAATAGGTTCTGCAGACAGGCTAAAAGTGAGCCTGCATATATACAGATTAAATATCTCCATTAAAGACTACTAGATTTAGGTTACTTTGGAAACATGGTACATAAATATGTCCTGGTCAATTACATAATTGCAGCTCCTGTGACAGCTCTGTAAGATTATGGGGTCAAATCACTGATTAGAAACCAGACAATCCAGGCTTAACTAGAGATTCCCAAGCACTGGATAAGCTGATATGGTGAATGAAGAGAAATAATAAAACAATGGGGGGAATACCACAAGTGCAAAGGAACCAATGCAGAAAACCACAAAACCACAGCCACAGAAAATAATAAAAATTCTTTAATGTCTCTAGCGCCTTGGCCAAATACAGCTTTCAAGGAGTACAATTCTTAACACACCATCACAATATATAACACAAAACTAACAACCTTAATAATCAGTTGCACATCAATTATCAATTAATTAATTATTTCTAGTTATACTCAGTGTTTAACCCTTTAGGAACTTGGATGTTAAACTTTAAAATATACATAGATGCCTTACTTAAAAGTTTATCCTTAATAACAGAAACTTCTCCTGCATCCAATGTAACCTGTTCTAAAATATGGTTCCCTATCAGAAGCCTGAAACACTATAAGCCTGAAAATCAAAATCCTGAAACCAAAAGCCTGAAAATTCAAAATCCCGAAAACCCAAAATCCTGAAACTCAAAATCCTGAAAACACAAAATGGACATGCTGACGTCATTGTGGCTTTGCTATTGTTAGCCCTGTGGTGTTAGGTCATGCGTTGGGTTCAGGTAAGTGTGCGGTTAGTTTTATGTTAGGGTCAGGGTTTAAGTGAGTTAGGGTTAGGGCAGGTTAGGCATGTATGCAATAGTGAGAAATATTGGGGTTGGTTTAAGTGAGTTAGGGTTAGGTCAGGTGAGGGACCTTAGGGTTAGGGTTAGGGTCAGGGTCAGTTGGTAGATATTACTGTCTTTATAGTGACATATTAGCATTATTTGTGTTTTCAGGATTTTGAGTTTCAGGATTTTTTTTGAATTTTCAGGCTTTTGGTTTCAGGATTTTGATTTTCAGGCTTATAGTGTTTCAGGCTTCTGATAGGGAACCCTAAAATACACCCATTAAGTCCTTCAGCATTGCGCTGGTGAAAATCCTTAAAATGTAAACCTAAGAGGCTTTCTATATGGCCTTTATTAATGTCTCTGACCATGCTGGAAATAATTAATTAATGATAATTGATGTAATTGATTATTAAAGTTGTTAGTTTTGTGTTATATATTGTGATAGCATGTTGTTAAGAACTCTATTCCTTGAAGGCTGTATTTGGACGAGGCACTAAAGACATTAAAGTTTTTTATTCTTTTCTGTGTCTGTGGTTTCATGGTTTTCTAAAATGATAAGACAATGCCTGCTTTTTTGTTTTAGCTTCAAGAGCAAGGTGATATTGGGGGGGGGGTGAACATATTATGTGATCCTAGAGCAGACATAAAACAAGCAGATCTAGTTAATTATGTGTGGGCAGGGGTGCTGAGGTGTGCATTACTGTAGAGGTGGGGTGGTGTCCTTGCAATGCCTCTTTGCACAGCCACATGCAGACACATAGCCTAGAATATCTGGATTAGGGTGCCACTAGTGACAGCTCAACTAGTAAACAGCTAGCCACCGTATGATGGCCCTTTCACACCTGTGCCAGCAGGGAGTTGTAGTGAATGTTTGACATTTTTGTACAATCTGACATTAGTGACTCTGCACTGGAGTTGCAGCTCAAAGCAGAAGAAGTAAATAGAACAGGACAGAAGAAAAGACAAGCATAAAATGCAGAAGGAGAAAAGTGGAAGTGGTGGGCAAGGCAAGAAGAGAAGGTATAGGTACCATGTGTGCAGGACGTTATACTACACTAAAAGGAAGAGATGAGAGGATAAGCAAAATTATTAAAGCAAAACTTCAGAAGTATGGCAGACAACAGGAGCTGAGGATTATCAGGCAGTAGATTTATCCCAGATAGTCGAAACAAGACTGCAACATGGATTGTAGGTAAGAAGGGATGGGAGTAGTACTTCTGATCAAAGAGACTCAGTCGCTATGAATGATGGGAGGTAAGAAAGGATGGAAGGTGTACTACTGATCAAAGAGACTCAGTCGCTATGAATGATGGGAGGTAAGAAAGGATGGGAGGAGTGCTACTAATCAAACAGACTCAGTCGCTATGAATTATGGGAGGTAAGAAGGGATGGGAGGAGTACTACTGATCAAAGAGACTCAGTTGCTATGAATGATGGGAGGTAAGAAAGGATAGAAGGAGTACTACTGATCAAAGAGACTCAGTCGCTATGAATTATGGGAGGTAAGAAGGGATGGGAGGAGTACTACTAATCAAGGAGACTCAGTCACTACAAATGATGGGAGGTAAGAAGGGATGGGAGGAGTACTACTGAGCAATGAGACTCAGTTGCTATGAATGATGGGAGGTAAGAAAGGATGGAAGGAGTACTACTGATCAAAGAGACTCAGTCGCTGTGAAATAATGGGAGGTAAGAAGGGATGGGAGGAGTACTACTAATCAAGGAGACTCAGTCGCTATGAATGATGGGAGGTAAGAAGGGATGGGAAGAGTACTACTGATCAAACAGACTCAGTCACTACAAATAATGGGAGGTAAGAAGGGATGGGAGGAGTACTACTGAGCAATGAGACTCAGTTGCTATGAATGATGGGAGGTAAGGAGGGATGGAGGAGTACTACTAATCAAAGAGACTCAGTCGCTATGAATGATGGAAGGTTAGAAGGGATTGGAAGAGTACTACTGATCAAAGAGACTCAGTTGCTATGAATGATGGGATGTAAGAAGGGATAGGATGGAGGAGTACTACTGATCAAAGAGACTCATACACTATGAATGATGGGAGGTCCATAGGTGTTTACTAAGCTAGTAACCAAAAGGACCTTTTTATAATTAGCCATGCATCCCAAATCTTTGACAAGTTCTGGTACTCTTCGTAAGTGTAAGCAGGGCCTTGGGAGATGAAACATTTATAAGACGTGGCCTGGGAGATGAAACATTTACAGTCTGCCGAAGTCCATCAGTGACATAGGTGCCAAACCAGGGATGAATTTCCTGTTCCCCATCCAATTGTCTATGTTACACTTGAAATGGGTTAGGGAGGAACTCTGCTTCACATGGATGGGGAGCCTGTTCCAGACAAATAGTAGTCCCTATGATATATACCTGTCTCTCCCACAGGTCCTATTTATATCATATGCAAGGTTTAAGTCTTTAGAACAGGTAGGTCTGGTGCTGTTTGTTTTGTGAATATGCAGGAGGTTCGTAAGGTTGGGGTCTAACAATGCCTTATATGCCAGGCATAGATCTCCCCTCAACAACTTGTAGGAAGCAGAATACAGGGAAAGGACCCTGAGGCAGTCTGCAGAGGACATGTTCCTTATGCCCTGTATTCTTTTAGTGAGGAACCTCTGTGGACATTCCAATTTTTGGAAATGCTTGGTTAGGTAGATACCAAATGGGGCATTGTATTCAATGATAGGTCTGTTGAATGCCGAATACAATGGAACAATGACTTCCTTGGACTTAGATGCCATATGTTTGTTTATAAGTTGCACAGCATAGAATGATTTCCTCACTACTGCAGACACATGATGGTCAAAGGCTAGATTACCATCTATGTGTGTTCCCTAGTCCCTGACTACTGGGTCATCTCTTAGGGGTGTGCTGTCAGTATGATAGTTACCAGGGGTGGATGACTCCCGAAGGATACTATTATGCATTTCTTGGCATTTAGTTTTAGTCATTGGCTCTGACACCAGTCGTTTATATCAGCTCTTCCTGTTGAGGATTTGTGTCAGTGTGGGATTCAATAACAGCTCCTAATTTGTAATCACCTGCATATTTAGTTAGCTAGAGGCCATTGACATTGGCATTGACTTCAGAGAAGTAAATGACAAAAAGGAGCAGTTCCTGGAGTTAAGAATGGATGGTAGGAGTGCTACTGATCAAAGAGACTCATTTGCTATGAATGATCAGAGGACAGGCAATGTAGAAGGGAGTGACCAAATGTTTGTGGAAAATGATACAGGAATGAGGTAATATAGGCATGGCCAGGGAGTGAGAGAACATTTTATGGGTAGCAGTAGGTGCACATATGTCACAGTTTATGTGGGTACCAGTGATTTTGAGATGGGACTGTAGGCTGTAGAAGAAGTGCAAGAAAGGCCAAGGGAAATGAACAAAGCATGCATAGGGTGAGGCTAAGGTACTCTTTCAGGCATCATTACCATGGTCCAGAATCTAGCCGTGGAAGAAATGATAGGGTTAGGGATGACAGTACTCTGGGTGAGACAGTTAATGACAGAGCAGAAATTAAGAGTAGTGAGTAATGACAGGGAGACAGGGCAAAGAAGGAACCTCTGTGCCAAGGACAGACTTCTTTCAATGGGTGGAAGAGCCTTGCTGAAATGTACTATGTTAAGTTATAAGAGAACAACTATGCCTTTAAACTGAGCTGGAAGGGGACAGGGCAAAAACAGAGTCAGCAGGAAAAAAATAGTAATCAAACAAAGAAAGCAAAAAGCAGAAAGCTACAGGAGTCAGCAGAGAAGATAGAAGATACAAAACATAAGAGAAGTTTAGAAAGGAAAATAACACAGGAGGAGTCATAAATGAATGTTAACAAAATTGTAAAAGGACAAATAGGAAAGGATGGAGTGCTATGCTGAGTAGCATATTAGCTTATTTATTTTTGTTTACACTTTGTTGACTGGGTTAGCCCCAATAGGCCAATGGCCTCTTTTCAGGAGCAACTTAAGGTAGCATTCATATGGACTAGGGAAATGTGTCCAGGGCACTGGGAAACTTCCCCTACCCTTATTAATAAGTGTCATGTGATCTTTTATATCCACCTCAGCTACCACTCAGGCAGACAGGGTCTTAGTTTAACATCTCATCCAATGGACAGAAGTGAACTTTCATAAAGTGTAAGAGTGGGAAGCAGACATATGTAGGAATACTGGGCACATGATAAAAGGAAGTGGGACATAGATATCCCAGGATATTGTTTCTTTCAGGCAAGACTGCAACTGAGATGTGACATATTCAGCTCTGCTGGGCATATAGTCTGGAACTGTAATAATGATTAAGATTGGTTGATTCTTTCAAGACAGGTAAACTTTGAGGGATATGGTGGTAAATATTTATTGCACAAAGTGTAGTCCCTAAACAAAAGTCATTGGTAAGCATAGAGAAGTTTTCCCTGCGGTGCACATTGTATTTGTAGGTGTATTACTGTGAGGGTGAAACACATTAATAAGAGTTCTAAATATAAAAAGAAATATAGTTATTTATGTGATTAAAAGTTTGTGTGGGTTGTATTATATTGGACAGACAAAATTAAGTTAAAATAAGACTGCAATAACACACAAAAGACATAAAATGTAAAATATCTGAAAAATGGCAGTAGAACATATAGTAACTAAACATCAGTGGAATTTCAATGTTCTAAAAGCTTGTGCTTTACTACGGGTCTACTTTATTAACTTGAACATTCAAAAGTTAGAATGCATAAAGATCGACACATATGCATCGAACTCTTAAACGGTCGAAAGTTAATAAAGAAAAACAATACACAGGAAAAAAAAAAGATGTAGGCAGGGGGGCACGCCACCCTGCACCCCCCACACCCTACGCTACTTAAATATACCAACTCCAAGATCGCACTACATTGTAAACGGCAATCTCCACCTACAGAGATTTCCGTTTACAGTTTTCAACGGCTTGCACTTTCGATGCATATGGTTCGATCCATATGTATTCGCTGTTTTACGCTTTCGCGTAAATAAAGTAGACCCTTTTACAACAACTATATGTAGAAAGAGAAATTAAGTGACAATTAAGAGTTTTACTTAAATTATATCCACAGAGGGCTGAAGATTTAGGTAAATTGGAGAGTATTGACAGTTTTGCTATTTTAGTATATAGCGACCGCGGTGGTGGTGCTGCGTTAGCACTGTCACCTCACAGTAAGACGATGTCCGGTTCGATTCACAGCTAGAGCATCTTCTGCATGGAGACATGCATGAATGGGCATACCTTCGTTGAAGGTTGTGTATCAGGGCTGGTAACTCGGCACGTTAAAATCAACTACCAATCATTAGTGGACTGGAGTTCCGCTGTGGCGACCCCTAACCGGGAAAAGCCGAAAGACACAAACATATATATATATATGTGTGTGTGTGTGTGTGTGTGTGTGTGTGTGTGTGTGTGTGTGTGTGTGTATACAGATTTTGGTTGAAATACCCAAACATCGACATTTACAATGTTCACCAGAAAACGTTAGCATTGCAAACATCGACATGCTACTATGCATCATG